>NC_064670.1:15195000-15432500 GCF_943734685.1 Anopheles coluzzii | reverse complement strand
TATCGAAACGAAAGTAAAAGAAACAAACACAACAGTGCCACAACGAACTCAAACGCAGAAAATAGCCATTTCAACCAATCTGTTACACCTTTTCCACTGCAAGCCGCTCAAACATTATCCATTTCTTGTCTGCAGTAACGGTGTGCTCACTGTACCTATCTTTCCTGTTGACGATTCTGTCCCATATCCCTTATTCAGTCCCATTTTATTCATGTTGAATGAATGTCGATTGTATAGTAAAAAATGAAAACCAAACAAACAAACATGACTAAATATTGAGTGTTTACATATTGCTGCGAGTGCTAACTGATCATAAAGAAACTGCGCCAAAAGTACGTGGATGGATTTAAAAAAAAGTCACTAAAAACACTAAAAACCAAAAAAGAAAATTAAACATGTTGGTATAACAAAGACAAAACGAACAAAAGTTATTCGTACAAAAAATTTAACATGGTAGTTTGCTTTTTTTTCTCAAACGTATCCGAAAATGTTATTTAACCAAAAATTAACGTAACATCGCGATGGACTTGACAAACTATAATTTTATTTAGTTCAGATTTTAATTTGACCCAATCAATTCTTCACATCGCAAAGGGCTGGATGACAAACGCACGCCGCGCGATCATGCGATACGGCGTAACCGAAATTGTCCCAAAATGCAAACTGCGCGTCATTCCTCAAATGACAGCTAACGCTTCCCGCAGCCAAACTTGAAATGAAGCGTTACGACCAACTGTCACATACGTCAGAGCTCTCCGAAGCCCGTCCAAGTCCCGTGAAGGTGGAGCGCTTTTTCACGATTTTCCGTGAGAAAAATCGAGAAAACACGCGTAAAACCGTGTTCGGTGCGTTTTGTCTCTGTTCTAGCGGGGTGGCGCGTTACGCATTTCGCTTAAAATACGCGTGAAATCGTACGAAAGTGGCTCGAGTGATGCCGTATTTGCGCCTGCACATCACACAGGCAAACGACGCAAGTGGGGTGAAGAAGCAGGCAGGCAGGCAGGTAGGCGAGCAGGCAGGCCAGTCGTGTTGGTGTTGAAAAAGTGAAAAATTCGATGGGAAAAGGTAAAGTTTTCCATTTCATGACGTGGCAAACCGTGCCGTATCGATACTCCGCGCTGTGTTTCGTGGCGTTGTAGCGGAAAACCTTCAACAATGCTATTTGTTTGTGTTGATACGTAAACAAAGCAAACGCAGCATCATCTGCCAGGCAGAGGGGGTTACGCGATTTTGCCCGTGTCCGTGGTGGTAAATAATGCGTCGATGTGAAGATTTTCAATACGTGTTGCTTTCAGCAGTGTTGCAAAAGAAAAGTGTATCTATTGTATGTGTGTGTAAGTGTCAGTGTGTTTCGAGCACAACAACTCTTCTGGCAAAGATTTGTTTAGCGTACATTACGACACAATTTGTGTACCGCCGCCCATACCCACCCGTCCACCCGTAGCAGCAGCTGATAGAACATATGGATGCTTTCCATTGCTTTCTTCCACCCCATCTCGTACGCGTACATTAGAATTGATAACGAATCCCTTTAAAAATCGGAGCAATTTAAATTTCGGGCATTATCAATCAAGTTCGTCCGACGAAAGACGCACACAAAGCAGAATCTCAACGAGCTATTGTACGATCAATGCACAAAATACGCAATTGAACGATCATGTCCGATTGGTTGTTTCGTGTGTTGATCCGCTAACTCGTTAGGCTTCTGCTGCGATGGCATTACATTAATTGAATTAAAATAGGACCGGAACCAAGCTGCAAGTAATGTGTTTATGATGTGAATCGTTAGCGAGAACCAATTGCGCCAAACCTGTCCGTACGAACGTAAGCTTTTTCTAATCGACTACAACCGCAATGGGTCGTTATCAAGGTATCGCCGTGTGGGAGAGTGTCCCATTTTCAATGCATTTTCCATTTTGTGCATCAGCATAATACGACGAATCATTAGTGGCCGCCCCGACGGTGCTGGCGGTGGCCTGTTTTGCGTACGCTGCGGTGCCAGCAGCCTTTGACAGAACCGTTTACAATTAATCGCCCATTCGACGCAGGAGACGTACGTGGAGCCCGCACGCGCCGTAAGCGCAAAAGAGATAGGAAGCACATTACACACGGGCTCTCCTGTCCCGTTCTGTCTGAGAGCCCTTGCATAGGCGGGCGCCCTCTTTTGCCGTACGACCGTTAGCAGAATTCTCTTTCACTCTCGCGTTTCGCTCGAAGCTTGCTTGCTCTTGCTCTCGCGCACGCCTCTTCTCTCCCGCTCACGCATCGAAGCGGGCTGTGAGTTTAGGTCGACTGTCCATGCTGTCTTTTGGGTTCAATTTGCTGTCAAACCGCTCACCGCACAGACGGGCCTCGGAATTGTGTGTGCACGCGCGCGTGCGTTCTATTGCGAGATTTATTTTTCTATCACCCGTATTATTTACCCACTCGCTCTTGGTTTTTTGTTGGAGCTGTTCGGTCCGTGTTGGAAACACTTCGGCAGATAGTTTGTGCGTGATAAATTGGAACAGACAAGCAATTGAAGAGATAGGGGTGTGGTTGCCGGATAGTTTGACTACTTGTCGCAAGTGGCCGTTAGGAGAGTTGAGCAAGGCGGCAGAAGATATATATTTTTAACCCTATATATTTTATAGTTTATTTTTGGCTGTAATATGTCAGAACTCCTCTGACCGTGCGTGTCGTGTGAAAAGTGACTAAATGTGATTGTGCTTTAAACGAAACAAAAAAAAGTGGCAGTACAAAAAAATCGGCCCAAAACGTGCAAGAAGATTATCCTCCACGAGTTCTTGTAGCAATCGAGAACCTACTCACGTGAAATCATCTGCTCAGACGACGACGCGTGTCTCTCGCACCCCGTGTAAGGTGGTGTGGTGAAAGCAGATCACAGATACACGCACGCCCGGTGTGTCGTTTGTTGATTCAGTTTGTCGCAGTCGTCATCATCACCGGCAGAACCCTAGACCGGAGCAACAGGCATCAAGCAGACGGCCTCACAGCGCTACTGCTGCTGCCGGTACAGTAAAATCACGCGTAGGTGAAAAGTTGCGACTTTCCGCCGGTTTGCAAATTCGGAGTGTGCTGCATTCGAGCATCGCGCGTGTGTGTGTGCGTGTGTGTAGGAGGTGGTGGGTTTACTAAATTGGCAAGCGACAGCGATTTCCTCCCCGAGTCGTGCCCGGCACAGCGTCGTCACCATGTTCAGCCCCGAGTACGAGAAGCGGTACATGCAGCTCCGCAGTCCCGCGGCCCGCAGTCTATTCTCGGCAAGCGAATCTTCCTCGGCGCACGATCGCTTCATTCCCTGCCGGTAAGTATGCTGCCCAGCCGTGGGTGGGCGGGTGGGTGGATTATTTTGCACCCAAAAATGGTGTGCGCGACGCTCTCCGTGTGCTCCGCACTAAAAGCAGTGTCCCACTTTTCAGTGCCAACAACAACTGGACGACAAACTTTGCCACGATCAGCACAAAGTCGAACGAGAATTCGCCCCAATCGACGAAGAAGCAGCGCGACTGTGGCGAGAATGCACGGGACAGCCTGGCCTACAGCTGTCTGCTGAAGAACGAGCTGCTCGGCACGGGCATCGATGACGTGAAGCTGGTGGCAGACGACAAGAATGGAAGCGGCGGCGGCGGTGGCGGAGGTGGCGGGGGTGGAGGCGGTGGCGGAGCTGGTGGCGGTGGGCTGCATGCAAACAGCCAGCGGACCGGCCTGTTCAAATATCAGTCACCGACAAAACAGGTACGTGGTGTGGTGGACGATAGAGAGAGAGCGAGAGAGAGGGAAGTAAAATAGGATGTGCGCTAGGCGCTGTCCATTAGCGTTTAATTATCGGAAGAACGTTAGGCGAAAGTCGATTCCCTCTAGTGTACCTGTTATGGTACACTGGTCCCACTGGCTAGAGTCACGCCGTCACGATTAGGCAGGGAAGCCATGCTGCTAGCGCGGCGATAAAACATCCCCCTATCGGTGCTTACTAGGCCAGGCCACAGCACAAAGATTGGACGATGTGTGTTGGGCCTTGCCTAGCAGGTTGTGTGCGCCCCTTACCAGTGCACGAAACGGTAGAAACAGGTACAGGTTTCGTAACAGCACAAACACGACGAACCGATACATACCGCGGGTGCAGTTTGCTGATAAGAAGGTGCGCCCATGGGATATTTCCGCTGATAAGCACCGTGTGTGTGTGTATCTGCCTGATAGGTGCAGTGTACGCACTTTATCGTGAAAAATGTATCTCCGTTTTGAGGATGCATCGTTTGATACGGGAACGAGAAGCAAACCGGAACCAAGCGAAACGTGTAACTACATGAGCCACCAATACTGTCGCCACAAAGGAAGTATTGCATACGATCCCGCTTGTCTGCATGTCTCGCCCACTCGGTCAGACAGATAAGCGAAGCTTAATGACTTTTACACAACCCATCGTCGTTTGGAAGATAGACTAATGTGACTCACGGTGCAATATTGTCACAGTTGTGATGCATTAACCGCATCGGACTAGACTTTGTAACAAATACACTTTGCCGCTAGCCTTGAATCTATACAATGTAGTACTAGTACTACTGCTACTGCTAGCCGTACATTAAATTATTATTTTACTCTCACTTTTAGTCATTCAGTGTGCGGGAAAATAGATGCACAGCCGTAGCAACGCGATCCCTCCCAGATCGAATCTGTGACGCCTTTTTGGTTATTTTTGCTATCCCGATCGACGGCGAATGGCGCTGCAACACACGCCACCCCACGCCCAACGCAGACGGATGGCTTTTTTTAAACGTTCTGCTCCTGCTGCTGTATTCGGTTTATTAATAGCAGCACCACCCGATTCCACACCATTGACCCGTTTGAAGAGCATCCTCCCTAATAGACAGATCGAGCTTGTGCGTGTATGTGTTTGTATGATGTGTGAAGAGTTTAGATTGTTTTATCACACATGTGCGTTGCGTTGGACTTACTTCTTAGAACATGTTGAAACAGCTGAGTGTGGACACATTTTTGGTCTCACCTTAAAGTGCACTGAACTCATATGAATACGTACACGTAGACGCGTTAAACGTTTCATCGATCAGTTGGTAGACGTTCTAAAAATTGCTACACTCCACAGGGGATCGTTACTGTATGGTACACAAATGGTTGGAGTTGAATTCTTAATGCTGCTGCCGTTTTGGGAAACGGGAACGTCTATATTTGGAGCCTTTTCCCGAATCAGACACACAGGAAGGAAGGAAGGAAGGAGGAAGGAAGTAAGCACGAATAAGGAAGTCACAGCATTGTGCTGTCCACTTTTCTTTGTAGAGGAAGTTGCGGAACCATGTTTAGTGCAAAAACCCTTCCCCACGATGGCCCGTTGCCAGCCGGTCGGCATCGTTTATGTGTGCCTGCCTGGTGGTCACAAAACGCACCTCGAATTACACACCCGGCGGTGCATTCAACTGGACACCGACTGTTGACATACACACGCACGCAAGCACCTAAACACGCGTCCCAGTTCCCTGCCCGAGCGTGTCAGAAAGATGCTTATCGCGCGGCACTTGACACGCTTGATCGCGATCTCCCGGAGCGGGGACCAACACGAAGCGCAGAAGACGATGGCTACACCGCTGCTGCTGCGGCTTATCGGTAGCGATCAGCTAAACGCTAAACGTTAATAATCAAATCTTTCCCGCGCCCCGTCTCCAGTTCAGTTCGCATTTCCATCGAAGCGCAAAAAGCAACGGCAACGGAAATACAAACAGAACGCCGCTCCATCGGATGATCGGTGATCTAGCCCTCTCCCGTTGCGAAGAAAGGGAAGGTGTGTGCGTATATGCGTGTGAAGCATGTATAAACAAAAAAGCGCCAAAAACATGCGAAACGCCACCGGGCGGGAAAGGGGGCTGGTTGGAGCAGGTTGATGACGGGCTAAATATGCAAAGCATATTAGCATACGTTACGTGTCTTTGGCCGCCCAAGGGGCAGTCAGTTTGGTCGATTAAAAGGTGACCGATCGGTGCGATCAGAGGACTTTTTTTGTTATTTATTTTCGTTGCATTTTCTGCTAATCAGCTGTTTAAAGTGCTAGAACGTTTGCTTCTGGTTCTAAGTTCGAATATTGTTTTTATTTACAATTTGTATTGAAATTAAATCACAGTTACCCTTCTGTGTAAGTGTGATTAGTGTTAATGTTGCTTAACACGCTTTTTTTTGTCATAATCAACTGTAACCAATCACTTTTCCTTTCCCTAAAACCTGTTCACAATCCCTAATGGTAATGGGTTTAGTTTCGTTTTCATCCTGTCGATTAAAACTTTCTTTCAATCGCATAAACGCAAGGATCCTCCAACAGCAACGATCAAGAGGAAATATAATTCCTCCACCCGGAAAACCGATGCGGCCTCAACAATAAAGGCAGAAGAGGAGACCGCGGGAAGACACCCCATCTGATCCAGTTGTAATTAATGCAATTATCATACGAATCGCTGCGAAAAAGAGGGCACAATTTAGCGAAAGGCTGCGAAATGAATTTTCGGCTGCGCCCGTTCGCGCTGCGCCCGTTCGCGCACGCGCAGGAATAGCAAACTAAGCGGTAAACCACATGCGTAAGAATATGCGTAACCTCCCCCTGTCCTCTGCTCATCTTCTTCCCTACGCACACTTAACATATTAATTCCGGACCACTGGCACCGAGATTGCACAGCGTCAGCGAAACGATATACACACACAGGCCGCACAACAAGAAGAAGAAAACAAAGCAAAAAAGCCGTCGGCGGAATTCGAACGCATAAAATATTCGCGAAGCGGTCGCGAAATCGTTGACGCATCCAACGCACGTTCCCGTACGCACCACCATCACCGCGTTCCAAGTGAAATGTTTGCCAATTTCTATCCGCTGCTTTTTTGCGTGCGTGCGTGTCCCGCGTCCGGAAGCGCTCTCTTCCACCGAACACAGGAGCTCCCCAGATAAGCTCCCACCGGGGGAGGGGGGACACCCGGTAAACTCATTGGCAGCAATTACTATGTAAACGGTTTGAGCTCTGTCGGCTGCTGCTGCTGCTGCTGCTCCCGTTCCGAATGTCAGCGGGCATTTTTGGCTGGCCGTTTCCGATAAACGATCATTCCCAATGCCATTAATTGCTTGATTGAAACATTAGAAAAATCTGCACAAATGTGTCTGCCTTGGACCTGTCCTTCTCTTGCCACTATCAGGCTGCCCGGTTCCGTACGGGTACCGTAAGGAAGGAAGGAAGCAGATGGGACGTTTTCTGTTCCAGCTATTGTTATCTGTTTTAACGGGAGCTGTGTGTGTGTGTGCTTTGTTTGTGTGGCTAATGTTTTTTGGCAACCCAATTTTTCGCAAAAAGGCAACTGTACGATAAAAACCAACCACCACTGTCGTGCCCCCCCCCCCCCCCCCCATTCTTCACACCTCCTTCAACTCTGAAGCAGCTCAAAAACGGCACTGCCTCTCCAATCCACACTTGCGGGCTTTAAGAAAACAAACGTGATAATTAAGAAATTGACTCCACCCGTCGTCGTCGTCGTCGTCGTTGTCGTTTTCCTCCCGCCAGATACACGCAACTGCGTAAAGAATGTATTCCGGCTTCCGAAACCTGGCCTCCTCCCCCGCCGCTTGGCTGCTGTCCTCCGAGCGCAAGCCACGGAGACGGAGACAATTAATTGTTGCACATTATATGGCCCCACTGGGGGGGATGGGTGGGCGGACCCCAGGTACTTAACCTCCGGACGTGCGTGCGTGTGTGTGTAGTTCTTCCATTCATTCCTTTCCTTCGTTTGTTTTACCGCATTGTGGGGACGGGAAGGAGCGAGGGTGGTGCGTACGATGAGCGTTGTACGATGTTTGCGAAATTAAATTCCGAAAGTTATCCATCCATTGCGTTATGACCACCTGACCGGTGTTAGTAGATCGGGAGCCGACCGACCTCTGCAAACACAAAAACCCCACGTACCAAATGAAACGATTGAACAAATTGGAGTTTCAATGTTTTCCGCCGTGCTTTTCTAGGGGGGGGGGGGGGGTGCCTAAGACAAATATGTGTGTCTTAATTTGTACCGTGGTATGACCACAAAAAAAGGCAAGAAAAAAGGCTCCTTCAATACCCTTGCGAGAGAGAGAGAGAGAGAGAGAGCGAATGGGTAAACCACCACGCCACCTTCTACACGCACCTTCGATCCCCGCACCTTTCCATGACTTCTGCAAAACCTTCTTCCCCTTTTGCCTTTTGCCATTCGAAGGTTGGGATGGGTAAGCCCGTGGCAACTGTTAATTGAAAAGAAAAACGGCTGCCCCTTTATCCAGGTGGTGGTGGTGATTGTTTTACTAGGTTTATGAGTTTTCTATTAATTTTTCGCACACGCACCAGTGCGCAACGCTGCTGCGTATGGTGGTGCGTGTCTGGGCTGGGTGTTTAACGCACCAACGGGAGACGCACCACCGCCGAACACACAGTGTGCGTAAGGAGTGTGCGTAGGGTGCACTCCCGGTTTTTTGGTGAAAAGATGCATATTTCATCGATCTGGCCACTACTGGCATTACGCACCCGGAGTAGGGAAGATCCTCTTTCTCTCTCCTCAATGTTGAATTGTGTATTTAACTGTGAAACAGCAAGTGGTACTACTGCAGCCGCTGAATGGTTGTGCAAAGTGTCATCATATTTCATGTAACTTTATTAGATCCGCCTTTTAGAGTTGTACATGATGTGTTGGGTTTTCCTGCTTTTCCTTTTCCTTGCTTCTTCTCATACAGAGAGAGAGGGCACTGGTGCTTTTTGGGAGGTTTGCTTGTTACCGGTGCTGTTGCTTCCGTGTAGCATCAGCAAACATCAAACAACCATATCACCCTCCTTAAACGAGGCTGAACCGCTCCGAATGTGGATGTGGAATGGCTTTCCTTTTTATTGCAAAACGACACCGCCAGTCAGGCAGAACGCATTTGTCATACCGTTCATTACAATATTATTTTCCCATTAGTTTTGCCCCACCGCAGGAGGTAGCAGAGCGCACAGTGGCGCACAGTTCCTTTTTTTCGCCTAACAAGCAATCGTTGTTCGTAGCCACGATCTAATCGCTTGCTGTTTTGCTGTCTACTGACAGCCGAGAAGAACATGACAAGAATCTTCAAAGGGGCCTCCAGTCACCTTGCCCCGAAAAGAGCGGCCTATAATGAAGTCAATTTCTTGCACCAATGCTCTGCCCATATCCCCACTTATGTCCGGGGTGTGTGTGCTCCTTCACAATATGATAATGCACACCCGGGCATTATTGGCCAAAAGATTCCCCCCTCGATGATGGTGTACCGCCGACTGGCTGGCTGGGTGCAATCAATTGAACCCGCCGGGGGACCTTCTTGATCGTTCGGGCGGTTGTTGTTCTTGCTCTTGCTCGTGTCGAGGCACCATTAATTGTTCTAAAATTGCTTCTAGTCTTGATTTATGTAGCGCTGTTTCGGGTGTGTGTGTGTGTGTGTGTTGTTTTGTATGCCAAACCATGTGCATCCCGATCCCCTATGCATTCACTGACAAGAGATGAGGTTCCTGCCGGCTCACTCACATGCTGATGGTAGGGCCGCGCTACTATCAGTGTTATTATGAGGCAAACTTTTATTAGCTTTGTTTTGATGTTTGACGTGACGTGATAGCCGGGCGATGCAACGGTCATAGAGACAGTGGGTCACACATAGGGTGGTTGGAGTGCAAAATGCGCAAAAATACACCGGGCGCGGACTGCGGCTGCAATGTTGCGCGAGATCGGTCTGTTGGATTGGCATATTGGTGGAGCGCCAAGCAGGCGCCAGGCGTGCTACTTTTTTTTTTGCGCACAAGGTGTGATAAGATACGGATTTGGCAAATGTGGTTCTAACAGCCATTATTGCTCAACATAGCCACCAGGGGGGAAACGAAGGTACTCTGTTGGTTGCACTAACTACTTTTGGGGGGGATGCCAATGGGAATGGAATGGATTTCTGGATTCGCATTCGATGGACTTGTGGAGGTTTTCATTATGTCTGGTTCTGTTTTGTGCAGTGGGGTTTGGGATTTCAGGGACCGGTGATAGTGGCATTACAGCATGATAAGCGGCGGCGGCGTTACTGCCCTAAAGACCTTGGGCTTGCTTGATCCAGAAGGGATCTTGTTATTAGCGTTGTTCTTTTTCCTTTCCTTGTGGTTGCTTGACGTTCGTTCCGACAGCGCCGGAGAGGTTCATCCGGATTGGACGGACGGGACGAACGGTTTTGCGTGAATGTGCTTTATTGCATGCAATAAACTTCAGCGTTGGTGTGCGGAGGGACGATCAACATGACGTCGTTTTCTAACGACACACTGGTTTTTATACGTTGTCGCTCAAAGCTGAAGGTTTTTTTTTGTTCTTACATCGGCTTAACGATTTATTACGTACGCATGTTTGTTGCTTTAAATCAGCGCAACACCCTTTGTTTTTATTGGAAAGGTACAACTGCCCAGAACTCCTCGTACGCGCGCCCTATGACCAGCACTGGTTTCGAAGTTAAATTACTTTATTGTACCCAGCACTACAGTACGCACTGTGTTTTGCCACTCGATCACTGATCGTTTGCTCACTGATAACCATTGGAAAGGTAAGGTGCGTAATTGCTCCGCGCGTGTGTGTGTGCCCTTCTGCGCAAGAGGGATTCGCAATGCTGCCGCCCCGGGCGAACCAAGCTACCGAACCGTATCGGTGCGCGAGGCGGCGTCGGGGTGACCTTATTATACTCGATTGCTTCCGATTTGGCAGCAGAGAGGCGTGCTTGCCGAACGAGAGGGCCGGACCACCACAATCATCGTTACACACACACAGTTGATGGGACGCGTTCAGCGAAAGTCTCCAATAAATTCGCAAAATCTTGTCCGTCCGTCGCCGTTGCCGCCACCGCCCGTCTTTGTGCGGCGGCAGTGTGTGTTGAACGGACGGCCCATTATCGTTGAACCGAGCAGTGTGGCAATGGGTTTCATGCTGGAGAAGCACCACTCTGGGTAATGGTTATTACTTCCAGAGACAGAAACCTCCAAACGAGAAGTGCAAAGGTTTGCGATTGCTGAGGGTAATTAAAGTTGGTTACAAATTTGTACCACGTTTCGGAATGGCGCCGCTTATTTTCGGTTGTCCTTATTATGATAAGAGGATGAGTTGTTCGTAATATTGCGATTTTCTTACCGCCGGGAGCTATGTATTTATTACTTTTTTGAATCCAATTGGATTCCGGGGTCGAATTTTAAAGTCAATGTTTTATTGATTTTAATCCGTACTATTTGGCGACATGATGCTCATATTAATAATGTGTGCTGCTTTATTAGCAACAGCAAAAGCAAATTTAAATCGTAAATTCCCATTTCCAAACAACAAACCATGCGACGGGCGCTTGTTTGTGGGAAGCAAATGAGCTACTTAGATAAGGGCTACGATTGATAAGCGCTTTAAGAGGGGCGTGAGATTTTTTACCCAGTATCCATTATCTACCACAAACTCGTGTGGTTTATCCCACAACCATGTGGTTGTGGATGCTATCATAAACTGTTTCTATTTTGTGTGACTTTAGTTTGCTCTTTCACCTCGGTCGGAGGAAAGGGCGTATTTTGCTTTGTTGGGTCAGCTTATGGCACTGATTGTTCTGAACATTTAAGAACACGCATAGTTAGGCAGAAACGAAAACGATCATCTTCCAATTCCGATTGCACAATGGTGTAAGGGTCAACAGCATTAGTTACTGCTCCCGTTTTTTTCCCCTCGTTCCCGGTACTCCCCAAGGTATGCTTTCCAAACTGACCGCAAAATGCAGCAGCAAAACAAATGCACCGTTGCATCTCATGCAACACGCCAACAAAAAAAAGAAAGAGGTGTGAATAAGTAAACTCATCGCCACTCTCCGTGGTGGAAAAAATGGGTAGACATATGGTTAACGGCTCGCAATGGCTCGCAGTTTCGCGGTTCCGGTACATATGCATTTAGCCGCCGTGGTTGAGAGAGATTTTATGCACTTGAGAAAGCAATGGTCAGTGAGGTGCAGCCCTTCACAGACAGACGCTAACTGTAGTAGTAGTGTTGTCGTTTCGGTTGCACACAGGAAAGTCGCTCCATATCATACGCGAACGCACTGCAATGGATTGCAAATAAATGCAAATAAAAAAAACCCAAGACAGTTAAGCTCCTCTCTTTAGCTTGTGTGGGGCAAAGAATGGGAAGGGAAATGGGCAAGAAGTCATCATAAAATAAACAGCGCGATAAGTGGTGATTGTGCTGGTATGGCGGCTCCCCACACCATTATCAACCGTCGTCCCTCGTTGGGATTCGGCGGCGGCAAGTTTAAAAAAAACCTGAGTGCGTAAAGAAATAATCCCGCAACGTGTGTTGTGTTGCTGCGTGTGCCCGTGGTGTGCAATATGCCGTGATTCTTTCCTTATCTTGACCACCACAATCCGTGTTCCCTCTTCGCGTTTCCTTACCGATGCAAGCAACAACAAAAAAAGCCTGCACTTGAAGAAATGGCACAGAGTAAGATGAAAACAGACACACAGACATGCGCGCATTCACGATCCTATATTTGCATGGAAAGTGCAGTGCATGTTGCAAACCAACAACCAAACAACAACCAACAAAAATATGACCACCACTCGTAAGGTTCAACCGCTGTTTTGACCTGAAGTGCAGAATAATCGTAAAAAATGTATTTTATATTGCAGCGAATTAAACCCAAAGGCAAATAAAATCCGTTAGACGAGCAGCAGTAGTCTGGGGCTGGGGGATGTGGACAGATTTGAGGAGGACTGTTTGCGGACGATTTCCCATTCCGCTCAGGAAGTTCAACAAACGATTCATCATTCGTTTAGTAACATATTGATGGGACCATTTGAGAACTTCGAAAATGGGCTCAATATGAATCATTTGTTGGTTGATTGGTGCATCACAAGACACATTGTTGTTTGCCTATTGCAAGCTCTGATAAGAGGAACGGGTCGATTCAGTATCTCCCAGTAAACTCCCCGGTTATGTTGCTTTGCCACTGTCCCTTTGGGCCTTTTCGATCGGAACGTCACCGTTTAATTATTTATGCATCCAACTCCCTTGCGGATGCGAACCTTTTTCTTGGTAGCCGTATTTGCACGACGCCCAATGTCGATGTGTTCGCCTCGATGTTGTGTTTAGCAAGCAATTTAATTTGCAACAATTTGCAAAATCCTGTGTACACTTTCAGCACACAAATCCACACTAAACGCCACGTTTCATGGTGGCAGCACATCATTTTTCTTTTTTGTTTTGCACGATCGCTGCAAACAAGACCGATCGCATTTAATTCTAGCACCAAAAAGCTGTGAACCAGGTGAAAAAAACCTGGCAACTGGTGGTGGGTTGAAGTGTGGGTTTTTTATGGGAACAACTGCATGGTAGAGTTGATAAAAACACAAAAAAAAAAAATAAGCAAAAACAAAAGCAACCCAAAATTGTCGCCGAACCGTATTTTAAAGCGATCATTTCACGCTGCACTGACGCGGCTGACACCATCAGTTCAACGCTTCCTTTTGCATTAGCGCGCTCGATTCGGTAATTTATTCGTGTAATTTCGCGAGCTTTTTACTGTCGTGTGTGAGGGAGGAACTTTGAAAGAATGACTTTAAAAATAAAGAAAGAGGTGAAAACCACACTGTTTTTTTTGGCTGGCAGTGGCTTATTTCAACTCATTTAAATCGCGCGCGTTGGTGGTGGTGCATTTTAACCGGGTTGGTTGCTGCTCTTGAGAAACCATCGTGCACTGGAGAGCCCACAACACGTCAAGTACTGTCATCAATGGTTTTTTTTTACCATTTTTATCATTACTGGCTTGTGAATGTGTGTGTTTTTTAAGAATAGAATTGGGTGTACATTGGGTGTACATTTCTTGCAGCGCTGGAACGCTATTTTGCACCGACCTAATTTTGTATTCCGCCCGGCTAGCCCATTTTAGCAAGCAACTCTCCTCTCATTAGGTGATCGGTGATTTATGTGTGCTGAAAAGGCACAGCAAACTGTGTGTTTGTGTGCTAGACAGGCTTTAGCGTGTAGTAAGAATAATGTGCAGTACGTACCAGACGACGGACTCATTAATGAAGGGGTTAAAGTCCTCAGAACGGTGGTGACGTTGGTGGGTGACTGTTTTTCTTTCTAAGTGTGCATGCATGATGAGGTGATAATGAGATCGAGGGCGCGCGTGGTGTGTAATGCATTTCAATATAGAAGTAGGCAAGCAAGCAAACCACAAATGGGGATGTTGATGGGTCACATGGTGTCATGCAACGTCTTTAACCATTTAAAACGAATAATGCTCAATTTCACCGTGTAGAAACTGGAAAATGTCTGTTAGAATATCGGAAGTCAACGGTCTAGATGAGAATTCAACCCGTCCGGCCTTGCACAAACCGGTGCATCTACTCAACAAACCACAGGGCAAGCTCAGACGGGGCACTTATCGATTGGATTTTGTTTAAAATCGGCTCAAGCTCTTAAAATTTTAACTCAACTGCGCTTATAACTTTACATAAACGCAGCACAAAATGGCGGCAGCGAACTGCAGCGAAAAATTGCAAACTCCAACGAAATAAATGCAATTCTGTTCAATCCATTCCACTTGCACATCTCCTCCCCTTCCCCCGAAACCTTCACTACTGATCGACCTCTACAATCTACAATCACCCAGTCACGTGTTGCACTTTATATTTGTTTTTTAAAATCGGCACCCCGGCAGGTCGAATGGCACCTCCTTTCCTGTGTGGGGCTGTGTGTCCGCCTTACCAAAAAGAGGCAAAGGTTGCTCTGCAAAAAAAGAAAGCTTGGAATTCGGTCTACGATCGGTCACCAAGGAGAGGTTTTGTTCGTTGGAGTGTGTTTCATTTGAATGGTTGCCTGCCTGGCTGCCTGCTTGTGGTTGAAGTCAATGGCCAATGGTCCTCCAAAGTCCAAAAAGACTGGCGTGTGTGTGTGTGTGTGTGTGTGTTTGATGCCTTAATTATATCCATTACAGCTGTGGACAAAACTCCAGCACATCAAACTGAAGCCAACAACGGCCACGGTGGTGTACGAAGCGTACTGGCCGCCTGTGGTGTGTGTGTGAGCGCCTTTTTTATTTTATTATTCCGGTGACTGACCGGATCGGTCGTGCGCCCGTTGTGATGCAATGGATTTCCTTCCTCGCCGGTGCTTCTTCCCCCCCCCCCCCCCCCTACCCTTCCTTGCTTCTGTAGCACCCCTAGTGCAAAGGGGAAGGGTTCTAAACCTTGCAAATAAAATTCGGTCGACTGTTGCAATATGATTTTATGCTGCCCGGTGTGCAACTCGATCGTGGGGTGCACCACCCTGACTGTTCCATTCCCCGCGTGGTGTCAGTTTTCCAGTGCTGATTTGGCCGCCAAGACACGAAGAGGTGAAGAAAACTTTCGTGGAAAAGTTTGTACACAACGACGATCGGTCGCGCCTGCTGCTACTAATTGACGACGTTCTAATGGACCGTCTCGCCACCGAAAACTGAAAGTGTAAAGTGTGTCTCTCGTAAATGGGAATCAGATCTTCTGCCTCTTCCCCCAAGAGGCGGCAGAGACAAGCAGCTTGAAGAACTCGTTCAAATCTCGGTTATTGGCTCCCGTTTCCCGGCTGATCGCGGGGTGCTTCTGCGGTGTTTCCTTCACTTATAACGCGTCATAGCGTGCATCGCACATTAGGTTTGGTCATGGTCCATCAATCCTTCCGCCAGCCGTTCGGACTGTTTGGGAGGCCTTTTTCAACCTTATTTCTCCCGTTTCTGTGTTTTTTTGCGCGCTTTCAAGATCGTTTCACTTTTATGCAGTAGTGTGGTGGATGGATGGAAGAAAAATTGATTAGCCGTGAACAGAGTGTAATGAGAAGACGACACCCCGCCAAGCCCCGGTCCGACATTAACGGATGCGCCGTTCGCCGGAGTGGTTTGTTGATTGTCTTTCTGCGTTCGTTATCGGGGCTGTAAACTACGAACGCATCACGCACCACACCACAAACAGGCAGTAATGCATCCTAATGCCCGCTGCATCCCCGTGATGATGACGATCGCACTTATCTGGTAGTTTCATCGAGCGGTTCAGTTGCTTGCGATGCGCGTGCCGCCGCACACACACAATCTAAACGGTCGCGGAATACTAACGTCCAACCACGGTGAACCGCGCGTAATTGCAATGTTTTGCTCGTTTGGCTTCGGGCTACGTTCTCTATCGCGCTACCCGCCGATAAGGATAGAGATCTTTCCCGAGGAGCGCACCCCAAAACACTGCAGCAGTGTCGTGCCATTAAACGGTGTATAATTTTTAACGAGCAGCTAATCTTTTATTTTGGCCAGGATGGATTGATAAGAATTACGCTCTTGTCTGCTCTTCTGAGCATTATTTGTCTGAGTGGGTTTAAGCTTTTAGATGCATCGAATGCATTACGCTTGAAGGTTTTGTATGTCGGTCAGGCTAATTAGACGATATATACTGCGCGATACGGTGCTTGCGGGGATGGAGATTCAAATTGGTCATAAATTTGTTTGCACCTATTTGCAAAATCACGACCAAATCACGTTAGTCTAGACGACGAGTGCCGGCGAGGGGTATGGAACGGGACACAGGTAAAATGGCGATGCCCGAGGGTCGGTGGACAGAAGCGACGAATGCATTTTGCGCGGTCTATTTGCATACACATCCCCACGGCAGTTGCACGGTCAGAGCGAACCATTAACGAAAACGACGACCAGCCTTATTTCTACACCGGATGGCGACGCATCCGCATAAGCAACTATATGCCAATGACGCAAAGGTGCGCTGCAAATATGCAATCATTGCCTCGCAAATGTGGTTCAATGCATGAACAACACCAAAGCATCAAAGCCTTAACCTTTTGGGAGCCGTTTTCAGCAACTGCTGCGTTGTTGCCATAATGCACTCTGATGAATTGATGAATGTTTAGTGAGCTAACTTGGCTTGCTTTTGCCTGCGCCCTTAGAGTAAGGTTCTTTCTGCAATTCTGCCCAATCAATTGTGTCGGAATGAAGCGATCAAAAGCTGTGAAAAGATGTGTCAATTTTCTGCTCTGGATACGAGAGCAAAGATTGGTGCAACCATAAATTGCAGACGATGCTCAAAAGCCACACGCAAAGGAGGAGTGCATGCACATTGTGTTCCGGTAACGGGTTTTTGATGGACTGAAATGGATGGTAGTGAACAGTCGCCATCAAATTGGAATTATGTGTCTCCGCCGGTATTATGCGACGACGGGTATTGTGGCCAGAGCACCGAATTAGGACCTTCTTTTATCGTGTGTCTCGTGTGTGGATAAATAATAAATAATGTCTGAACGCCGGGGACCTAATTTAACTTAATATATCGCTCATAACACTTTCACCCTATTCTTTCTTTCTTAATCCTAACCATTGCTCTTCTCTTTTTCTTCTTCTGCACAGGACTACAACGAACAATGCCCGTACTCGCTGTCGCCCGTCAGCATCAAAAGCCAGAAGCTGCTCCGTTCGCCCCGGAAGGCGACGCGCAAAATCTCCAAAATCCCGTTCAAAGTGCTGGACGCGCCGGAACTGCAGGACGACTTCTATCTCAACCTCGTCGACTGGTCCGCCCAGAATGTGCTGGCCGTTGGGCTGGGCAGCTGCGTTTACCTCTGGAGTGCATGCACCAGCCAGGTGAGAGAGAGCATGGTTGGGGACTTTCCGTGCCAGCGAATCATCCATTACTGACACACGTATTTTCTTGTTGTCCATCCGCTTGTCCTTTGTAGGTGACGCGGCTGTGCGATCTCAGCTCCGATTCCAACACGATCACGTCCGTCTCGTGGAGCGAACGGGGCCATCAGCTAGCGGTAGGAACGCAGCACGGATACGTCACCGTTTGGGATGTAGCCGCTAGCAAACAGGTAAGAAGCAGCAGCACCGCCGGGGTCAATCAACCACCACACAGAGAACAACCGTGGTTTTAGCGGTGCGCGTGGAGGAGGCCAATCACATGTAAAGTAGTTCGCAAATACAATTAGGCAATCTGTGGTTGGGTTGTCCGTTTGGCTGTTTTTGTTGTTCCCCGTGACAGTGGCGGCAACCGCGGAAGCTTTAATCCTCGGTCCACTTGCTTCTGTATCGGTTGCACAACTGTGGTTGAGCCGTTTGTTTGCTATTCGGGGGGGCATGTTGTTGTGTCATGGCAAAGAACATTTGTTTAAGTGCATCATCCCCCCCCCCCCCCCCCCCCCATTTTGCAGAGCAACAACCAGCGCTGTGTGTTTGTGTTTAGCGAAGATGAAGACATATACATCATCTCCGCAATTTTTAAAACACTCGGGAGGGCAGGTGGTCGGATGGGGGGACACTTTCTTCATCCCGCGAGATGAATCTTTAATTGATCTTTATTTGCAGAACCACTTCACGGTTGAGAGCAGCACACGACCCGGCGGGGTCCGACTGTCGCACGGGGTTTTTGCCCGTTTCGTTTCGGGTTTCGCCGTTCGCCGGTTACTACTACTGTCCATCACTGGCACGGTGTGGAATCCGCGTTTTTTTGTTGCAAAGACATACTTCACGAGACAATTGGCAAGCGGGAGCATCTCTTGACTGCGGCCTGCTGTTTGCCCTGTGCCAACAAACCCTGTGTCGTCGGACGGGGGAAGCACATTATATTTATTGCACTTGACTGTTGCATGCCGAACCTTTTAGCATCGTTAAGATGGGCGAGACGCGGTGCGCTTTTACGAGCGCATTTTACCGGTTCTCGCTTAGGTAGTGGGGGTGAACAGAAAAAAAACTACGAAAAAGTATTAAAGCACGTCAAGTAAATACAGGACGCCGTGTGTGTGTAAATTCGTTCTTTTTCCTGCTACAATTGACCCGCTGCTCCGCTACTTCTTGTACAGTCCGGTTTCGCTAGAAGCGCGTGATTCATTCGCGGGAGTGTTAGATTTCTTGACCGTACGTGTAAAAACATGGTTTACGTGAGCGTTAATCATCCAACCATCCACCTTGCTAACCCATTTCTCGGGGGAAACTAGTGGATGTGAGCTGGCAGCTTTAGTACCAGCGGTCATTTGGTACATTGCCCTCAGGTTGCCGAATCGCATACAGGAGGATGTTTTAGATAATGAGTTATCGGCTAGGAGAAATGCATCCATTGCTCACTTCCTTCTTTTAAAGTTTAACGAACCAGTTAACACCCAGTTAAAAGGTGCGGTTTTGCATCCTAGAAAACAATCCTATCCCACTTTTCAACCGTCCATTGAAATGGAAAGTTGAGAAAAGTTGCCAAAATTTGCAAACAGAGGACCACCTTTCACTACCGTATTGCCGTCACACCCGCCTGAACCACCCGGAAAACAAATACACACACCGCCGATGGTCACGATTGTGCAGAAAAGGTTTGCGAAATTCAAATCCAACAGCAAGACGGCACGGCTGAAATTGGTGGAAAGAATCCACACCACCACCACCGCCCCGCACCTGCCACTTTGGATCTTCGCTAAGCAAACAAAACCTACGCCTGTGTCCCATAAGCTCACGCACAATTCCCAACGGCAGTGTGTAGAAATTCGCACTAAAAGGAAACAATACTCTCGCGAGTCCGTTTCCGTCACTTCCACCGTTAGAAAGCGTTTCTCTGCGCAAAAGCGGGCGCAAAAATTTGCAAACATGACCCCGAACTTCCACGGCACGCATCCGATGTCCTCCCCACGCATACGCAACGCGTCATGGTGGCGTGACATGAATTTTATAATCCATCAGCATCACCTCAGTCGCTCGCTCGCTCACTGTGAATGTGTTCTTTGTTTTGTTTTTGCACACTGGGTTCGTTTTTTTTTTTTTGCACATGTCTTTGGCCAGTTCCGGAAAGTGCGTGACCCACTAACGCGGGTGCGTAGGATAAGTGTGTGTGTGTTTTTTGTTTTATTTTTGCGAACTAAATGACAAACGCACGTGATTGTTGAGACCACTTATAGGCGGGTTTCCCCATTGCTCTGTCCCGGCTAAACGTTTTACGAGGCATTTTTTGTGTCTGTTTTTATAACTATTTCTCCAATTGCTAATCTCCCGACTTTTGCTCATTTTTTCCTTCCTTTCCCCCTTTAGGTGAACAAACTGCAAGGCCACTCGGCACGCGTCGGAGCCCTCGCCTGGAACGGGGACGTCCTATCGAGCGGGTCTAGGGACCGTCTGATCATGCAGCGGGACACGCGCACCCCGTCGCAGGTCCCCGAGCGAAGGCTGGCCGGCCACCGGCAGGAGGTGTGCGGGTTGAAATGGTCCCCGGACAACCAGTACCTGGCGAGCGGGGGCAACGACAACCGGCTGTACGTGTGGAACCAGCACTCCTCCACGCCGGTCCACTCGTACTCGGAGCATATGGCGGCGGTGAAAGCGATCGCCTGGTCGCCGCACCATCACGGCCTGCTAGCGAGCGGTGGCGGTACGGCCGACCGGTGCATACGCTTCTGGAACACGCTCACCGGCCAGCCGATGCAGTGCGTCGACACCGGTTCGCAGGTGTGCAATCTGGCCTGGTCCAAGCACTCGTCCGAGCTCGTGTCCACGCACGGCTACTCCCAGAACCAGATACTCGTGTGGAAGTACCCGTCGCTGACGCAGGTGGCCAAGCTGACGGGCCACTCGTACCGCGTGCTCTACCTCGCCCTCAGCCCCGACGGTGAAGCGATCGTGACGGGGGCAGGGGACGAAACGCTGCGCTTCTGGAACGTCTTCAGCAAGGCACGGTCACAGAAGGAAAACAAGAGCGTGCTGAATCTGTTCACCAACATTCGGTAAAACCGTTGCGGAGCTCGCGCAAAGCCCGCGGACGGGAAAAGGATATCTGTACATAGTGTCTAGCATCGAAGCGTATAGCGATTTTAAGCGAATGCGTGTATGTGTGTGGTTTTTCCTTTTTGCTATAGGAATATTTTATATTCTATATATATTTTCTTTCCTGTTTTTTTGCACTACTACCCACAAATCTTTCGTAATTTTTTGTTGTTTTAAGCTAGTTTTCCCCCGCTTTTTCCAATGCAAGAAGAAAATCGGGATAATCACAGCATTATGCAGTAGCAACGAAACTTGCGCGTCTATTAGCGAAACAACACATAATTAAGGTTTCTTTATTGTTTTGCTACGCTTTTCTTTTTTTTTTAATTCTTGTAAAATATTTTTGTTATACTTTCTTTGCATTCTTAGTGATTAATGCAGTGAAATCGCCACAATCCCTTTCTGTTCGTTCGGAGCAGCATCACACCTCGATACCCAAAACGCGGGTGTTGCTGTTCGATGGAAAAGGGGGGTATATAGTTTATGATGCATCATTTCTTTAATGCAGCACGGTCGCATCGACTTTTTTTGTTTTTTTTTTCTTTTCATTTTTTTTTTTGGGATTGAATAGTGTTAAATAAGTTTTTCCAGCGCATTGAGTGTTTTGTCATTGCGCGTTTTTTTGCAGTGTAATTAGCTTTAGTTTAGGGTTAGGTTTAGATAGGCCCTACATTTTTTTTTGTCTGTTTTTTTGCGGTCAGTATGCGTGCTGAAAAAGCATGCGTGCACGCGACTGTGTTCAAATTGCATAGGAATAAATGATTAAGGCGCATAATCAATCATTCACCACTTTGCTACGGCTTCTCCCACCCCCTCCCCTTTGGTTTGGTGAGCCAATGCGACCTTGCTTCCTTGGTAGACGAAGGGGGGATGGAAGAGAGCGTACTGTATCTTTCAAGGCAAGAATGAAACCCTTCGCGGGTTTGTACGGAGCGATTGCGGCATTTAATTGCAAAAGTTTTGCATTGTACGCGTTTAAAACTCATAATCCTTAACGCTGGTCAAACATGGGAAAACTGATTGGAAAATTCAAACCCCCCCTCCCCCGTAGAGGATGTATTTATTTATATTTGCAAATTAGTTTGTAGTCATCGGTAGTGAAGTAAGTGAGCTGATTTTGCGAGTGTGATTGAAATTCTATAAACTGTGTTTGTTTCCAAATTAAGTTCAGGAGGATACCGAAGCTATACGTGTATCGATTGCCTCTCCGCTTGAAAGGGGAACACCTGTGCAGAGGTTTTACTGTCAAAAAATGCAATCTAGAGTTCCTTCCCAATTGGAGAACACCTCATGTAAGGCTTCGAAGGGGCAACAACACACCAAACATGCACTGTGTTGCTGTGTGTTTGCTAGTTTAGCCAGTAGTAGGACTGCCGTCTCTCGAACACAACAAACCCCATATAAACGTGTGTAAGTGCTAATACATGTAAGGAAGAAAAATGTGTCTTCACTCTACTGCCTGCCTCTGTACCATTGAGGTGTAACGATACTACTGAAAAAGATGCCGATTAAAATTAAGCTCACAAAAGCTCACGGGCGAAAAAAGTTGTATGAAAGTGTAAAAATAAATTTAAAACATATGCAAAGAAAAGTGTGTGTTCGGGCGCTTTTCGATTTAATGAGAAAAAAGAACTGTTAAACTAAAACGATACCAATTGTATTTATTTCGCTAAACTCGTTCACCCTCTACAGCAACACTAAATAACGCAGTACATTTTATTGTTCTCAAACAGCGAAATAGCGGATTTTCGCCTCTGTTCGCTTAGCAGCAGCAGCCTCTCGCCAATAATCCCCAATAGGCACACGGAGTAAAAATACTAAAACACGCGCGCTGCTCCCATATCGGGATGGGAAGTGCAACTATGGATGTGGGTGGTTGAACAGGCCTATCAATCTCAGACGCCTGCATCATACCACCACAACAATTGCATGATAAGTGTCCGTTCCGACGTACGACGAGCTCGTGGAATGATGAAATGTCGAAATCCCGGGACGCGCGCACCAGTCCGAAAGGGGTCGAAGGGTGGATCGGTGGTCTACTTCTTGCTGCCCGCTTTGAAGATCAGCGCCAACCCGGCACCGATGGCCATGGCTGACCCGGCAATCAGGGCCGCTCGCTTGTTTATCGTTAAGCTGCAACGGAAACGGTTGGAAAACGAAAATTGCAAACAAAGCGTAAGTAATGGGCTGTACAGTATTGATTGTGTTTTGTTCCCTGTATTTCAGCTCAAGTTTATAGGCAGTTGGCTCGAGGAGCTCTGGGACCAATTGAACCGCGATAACAGAACACGTGGTGGTGGTAACAGGTAGTAAAGGAATGTAACGCAGAAACGAGATTAAACGATCGCGGTATACTACTACTACTACTACTACTACAACTTCTACCGCAGTTTAGAATCGCCCCTAGAGAATGCTGGTACGAACAGCCATTGCGGATGTAGACGATGAATGCAATGCGCGTTCGAGATTGCTCACACTCCTAATCGTCACTTAGCACATGTAACTGATAAAGAGGCGCGTGCTGTAAATTATTGTGCAGCAAAAAATAAACTATATTTAAAATATAGTATTTTTGGGGGGGGGGACTAAGCACCACCGCCACGTGATTCCTATCATCAGAGCTCGACGACGGTGAAGGATCGACAGAAATTGGCATTCCGGAGTGAAATGGAAAAACATAAAAGCTAATAAAGAACTAAAACAGAGGGACGGACCTGCTTCCACCGTCCTGATCCTTTCTTCTTTGTCACAGTCATTTTTTATTCGATTTTTGAGCAAAATTATAATAATAACAAAAAAACACATAATAAAGTACTTTGCACGCCTTCACTCCCGTCGTTTAAAACCTAACACACATAACAGTCAAGTGATGGGAATGTGCTTCCAGAACCGAAAAGAGATTAACCGAACCGAATCGACGCGAATTCGACTACCAGCACCAATTGTGTGTAAATTGTTGTGTAAAATTATGCTAAAACGTTGTCCCCTCCCATGCTGCACGGCTCTTTCTCCCCCCTTTTCTTAGGGTTTGGGGTGTTTGTGTCTGTGTGTGTGCAGAGGACGGGAGTTTAAAGATGAAATGTACAAATAGGAACACACCAGCGAGGACAGCAATTCGTGTGTCGCGGACGGGGGGAGGGGGATCAACCGAAAAGCTTCGCCTTTATCGATCCAAACCAGGAGGAGGCGGCGGCGTTCGAGGGATCAGTTTGTCTACTTGGCCAAATAAAAAGAAGAAGAAAGAAATAAAGCGATACACAGTGGATACATGAGTGGAAGAAAGGGTAAGGGTGCACTGAGGGTACTCCAACACCATTAGTGACACAGCCACCGCACAGCATCGTGTGGCACAGTGAGTCACACACATTTCCCCCCACGTTGCAGGAAAACAAAGAAAAGTGCAAACTGCACCATTTTCCGCCAATACGGTCGGTTTTTCCTTTTCACTTTTTACTTACCCAGTGGTGACCTTCTTTTTCCGTTCCGCTTCAAGTATTTCACCCACGAGGAATTGCTTCATTTGTTCTCTGAAAGCATAAAGCAAGCAAAGCAGTGTGTTAGCGAAATCGTGCTGAAATCATGCAACGGTGTGTGGCTTTTTTTTTGGTTCGATCCACATGACACAGACGGCCCTGGCACCGATTGGCGAGCGAAAGGGTCAATCCATCTAAGCGGGCCATGTGAAATCGAAACAACCGTCTGGAGCCGCACCGTCTTCTACTTAACCTACTTCGCGTCCGTGCTGTGTCCAACGTCATCAAAGTCGGCCGTCGCCTCCTTGCCAGCAAACTCGATCAGCACCTCCTCGCCACCGGGATGCTACACAAACAGAAGAGCGTACAGCGATAAGTAGTTTTACTTCCAGCGTAAGATAACAGTGTACAATATAGAAGAAAACAGCGTATCAATATTACCTCGGCAAGAAATTTGGTCACATCGTACACCTTATCGTGAATGACCATCCACACGTCGTTCGGTTTGTTGTGTTCGGCCACCTGCGCCAAGCTGTACTGCTGCAGTTCCGTCGGGGCCATTGCTGCTGTCTCGGGGAGCTCTCCGGTGGATTGTTTTATTTTTTCACTACACGGCAAGCGAACGAGCTGCCTGCTGTGGAGGAATGGGTAGTTATGAGCACGATCGAGCGAACCCCGCAAGCGATTGATGATGATGGTGTTTGATTGACCAACAGGTTGGATGGCGGGGTAGGGGAGGTGTCTAATAGTGGTATGGAACGGTATGGTTGTGTGCGTGTAGAAGAGCTGTCGAAGCAAATGTTGCTATTCGAACGCGTTCGGTGTGACTGATTCGAGGGAATGTGTGTTTGTGGGAATATAGAAAGAAAACTCTCAAACCCGATACCGTATTACAAAGCTAATAAACCGTCAAGCTGTACAGCTTTGTTTCGATAAAATGGAGAAAACAAAATGCCCCTTTCTGTATGGTGAACAACGGCGAGCGACAGCCTATCAGCTGACATGTTTGTTTTGCTTCCGCAACGTGTCAAAAGAGACAGCATGCGCATGCTGTCACTCGGTGCTGGCAATTGCTTTTCGTTGTTTATTTTTTGGTTGATTTAACACATTTCTAATCAATTTTAGCAGAAAAATAAGCTCCGATCACAATTTTAATTAAAATTCTGTTTAACGTATCTATTTTACTCTCCTTTTGGAGTGTTTCGATTGAATTTGCCTAATGCTGTTTGTGCCACCCTGTGCTGCACCGTTTCGATACGTCATGTGTTGTTGTTGTCTAACAGAAAGCAATCAAAACAAACGATTACTCCACTGCACCACAAATAACGCTAAATAACGCTCTATCGCTCTATTTTTCCTCGATTTATCCACTGCCTCAATGTTTGGTGACGTTGGGCGAGGCGGGGATCATGAATCCGATGACGAAGAATTCTTCAAACCAACGCCCTCCAACAGCGCCAAGTAAGTGGAGCAGAGCTGGTAAGAAACCAAAACAACGGACCGATGACTAATCCTGTTAATTCGCACAGTTCCACACTGGCCAAACTGTTTGGCTTCACGCCCAAAGGCACTGCTAGCGTAGGTAGTAGAGAACGTGCGAGCGTTTCCGCTGCACCGAAGCCGGTCAAAATCTCCGATCGCTACGGTCCATCCAATTTCCGATACGTTCCCGCCGAACCGGCCGAAGACGAGACGGCGGAAGAGTCGTCCAAAGCTCCTCCGGAATGGACCATCGTACGGGCATCGGTCGTTTCGGCCTACAAGCTGTAAGTAAACATTTCCGCGATACCTACACTTCTCAATGAACGCAACATTTATGTCTCACCTCACTCTGCCCCAGCGTTGATCGTGACAATGTTTACCTGGGCAGCGTGGGACTTGCGTTGCTCAACTCCTCCGCCGGTCATCGATTGCTGCTATACCGCACGAAGACGGATGTACTGGCCACGGTGACACTGTCCTCCGACACGAAGCTTTTCCTCAAACAGAACTATCTCCAGTTCCGGGCGGATGATTCGAACGAGTTTTGGAGCGTGCTGATCGAAGCCGAAACCGAGCGACAGGCGTTGCTTGCTGCGATCGAATCGTGGTGCTGCGTGGAACGTGAACCGATCGTGGAGGAACCACTGTCAGAGGTGGAACGGGATCCGCCCGACCCGCCGAACAGCAAACGGTCCGAGCTGGCGGCACGCATGGCACGGATGGGTGGGCAAGCGATGCCCCTGCCGGAGAAGGTGAAACCGCCCCCGATTCCCACGACCGCACCCGGGTCCGATTCGTCCGATACGTCCGACTCGAAGATTGAGACCATTACGACGCGACCGATCCGACGGCCCAACTACCCGTCGGCGGTCGGTATGCAGATGGTTCCGCTGGCAGGAATGGTCCCAGCGGGCCACGGTGGGACCGTCACAGGTCAGGGGAATGGCACAACGATGGCGGATGTGAATTTCAACTTGATTATGAGCGAAAACCGCATGCAAAACACGGAAATGCGCATGAATCTGACAAAGCTCGAATCGAAGCTTGACCGTGTGCTCGATCGGATCGATTTGCTTAACCTGCACCAGGGAGGGTCGTCGGGTTCGTCGGAGCGTCCCCAGAGCGTAGCCGACAAGGATGCCGAAGTGCTCGAGCTGGAAGAGAAGCTGCTCGAGCTGAAGCGTACCAATCATGCGCTGAAAAGCAAAGTGCGCACACTAGAAGCAGCGGAAAGGGACGGAACGCGAGAGACAAACGCCAAGCTGGAGCAACAAATCAAAACGCTGGAAGAGCTTGAACGCCACCACAAGGAAACCATCCGCAGTTTGGAGTTACAGCTCGAAGCAAGCAATGCGGAGTTGGCACGGCAGAAAGCAACGCTCGATGCGCTTGAAAAGCAGCTTGCAGAGGAAAAACTAACCACTGAAGATGCAACCAAAGAAATGAACGCAGCCCGGGAACAGCTAGCAGAAGCTCGGCATGACCGGACGCGTTTCAAAGAACAGTTGGAGCAAGAACATCATCGTTCGGAATCGTGGCGCCAGCAGCTGGACCAGCTGCAGCGAGAATGTGATGAACTGAAGCAGGCGGCACAGCATCGCCCAGCGGCAACGGACGCTTCCCTGGTGAAAGACATCATGAACGGATGCTACCAGCAGCTTTGCGACCAGATAACCGATCCGCACGTGCTGCGGATAATTGCGCAAACGATCAAGCGCGAAACCAAAGCGGCACTGGAACGGGCCGGCGGCCCGTAGAGGATGGTGCCAAGGACATTCCCAAGGAAATAGAGCGAAAGTGTGCGTGCGTTTGTTAGTTAAGTAAAAGTTGCTCATATATATATATATATATATATATATATATATATGTAGATGGTATGAACATGTTGATGCATGAGGTTTATTATGAGGGCTTGCCATAGTGCGTTCTCGCTTAACACTACACTTAATTCTTATTGCATTTTCTACCTTCCCGCTTTCACTTAGAATATCGTCAACTTTTTCTTGTCACTGCGCAGCTGCTGCTCCCGCGAGATGTTACCCTCCGATGCCTGCATGCGCGAAATTTCCGCCCGCTTGGCATCGATCTGGCGCAGCAGATTGTCTGCCGCGGGCGTACCGGCCCGGTGTCTCGTGAGCGCTATCTTCAACCGCTCCACATCCGCCTCCGTTCGGCGTATCTCTTCCGACAGCTTCAGGCTGGCAATGTTGAGGTTTTTGCACGAATGCTCCTTCAGCTCCTGTCTGCTCAGTGCGCCCGGTCGGTTCCGGTTCGGCCGTGAGCTTTCGCCTCCAGCCGCACCGCTAAACACCTGCTCGTTGATGAAGCTGAACACATCCTTCGATTTGCTCTCGCGGGCCCGCTGGCGCTCATAATCCTTGGCGGCTCGCTTTGCCTCCTGCCGCTTCAGCTGTACCAGCTTCTTCTCCACGCTGAACAGATCCTTATCGCCGTTCGATTGTTCGCGCAGCTCCATACAGTAGTCGAGCGAGCGGCCCTGCGGCAGCACCTGCGCACTTACCGGCACTACGATGCCCTCACCCTCCCGCCCCAGCCCGGTGCCAACGATGTAGCCCATTTTTTGCATGATTTTCGAACCGATACCACGCGTGTGTTCTTCCCATTCGCCCAGCCGCCGGTCGGGTGCGGGATGGAAGAGACTTTTCTCCACCAGCAATGCTTTCCGCAGCGCTTCATCGTCGGATTCCTCCTCGCCGGCACCACCGGTGTCCGACTCGCTGTCCTCCGCCGCTTCCTGCCCATCCTCGTCCTCGTCCAGCGGTAGCAGATCTTCGAACGGTACCTCCAGCTGTTCGCGCTTGCCCTCCTCGAGGCGAACTTTGCAGCGTTTCGCGTCATAGTCCACCTCCGTCACCGTGCCCTTGCACCACAGGCGTGTGGGTTGCTTGACCAGCGCTCGGCTGCCTGCCCGGCGCAATCGCTCGAACTGCGGTGCGCGGTAGTCCCGCAACTGATCCAACCGAACCACCTCCCCGTGCGAGTAGCGACACTTTTCGTCCGTGAAGCGACACTCGCCCTCGAGAAAGTACGCACAGGGTAGCATCTCGCGGTGGGTTGGATTGGTGAACAGCACCTTGGCGGTAGCGTGGGCCAGATCGTCCGCGTCCAGGCTGCATACCATCGCGTTGTGGTACGCGGTCGAGCCCCAGGTGTGCAGGTGCGGTGCGGAACACTTGCTCCCGACCAGCCCGTCAAGATCTAGGTCGTCGTCGGCATCGTCGTCGTTGTCGGCATCGTCGTCGTTTGACTTGCGTTCCGGTTCGGTTGCTGGCTGCTCTCCCGCCTGCTCTCCAGCTGCTGAGTCCTCCGTTTGGAGCTCTTTGATTTCGCGCATAAACAGTGCAAACTCATCGTCGATCGGATTGTCCGCAGTTGCCGGGGGTGCTCGTCCAGCCGTGTCCGGCGCGTCGTCGTCATCGCTTGTAGCTGCGAGTGATTCCACCGTCAGTTCGAGCAGCTCGATTAGATCGGACTTGAGTTTGTTCAGCTCGTTTCGTTCCGTTTCATCCCTGGTCAGCTGTAGGGCTTGTGCAATCTGTTCCAGCTGAAATCGGACGAAAATGAGTCAACAATAACAGCCCTATTCCAGAGCCAATTTCATCCCATACCTGCTCTTTGTATTGTAGTATCGATTGATTCAGCTCGTCCACACTCATTGCAGCTGGGAAGCAGCCTTAATCCCACCAATGCAAATTTATTAGCCTAACAACCTACGTATCACAATTCCAGAAAAACAATCCCCTAAAACAAACTGTTTGTTTTACTTTTCGACGACCGACAGTTCGTTTGTTGACGTTTTGGGTCGTTTGAAAGCTGTCAGTTTGCTTCTGTTTTGATCTTCCCAGCATCTCCCTCTTCTTCCACCGCCTCCTCGACCTTGTCGTACTTTAAATTATGCATTTCTGTTGCAGAGGATACGCACCGCTGCATTTCCTTTCGGCCGAGCGCCCACTGGAACTGACCGTTATGCCAGCAACAAATGCCGATGCAATTATGTTTTTCTGCAAAATAAAACAAAATTCATTTTTCGAAAAAGGCAACGGTGAAATGGTACAAACAAATCGAAAAACAAAAGCAAAGCAAGGCGCCGAGATTGCGCAAAAACGGGTTTGCGGATTGCGTGTTGCGCCCCCCTTCGGCTTTTTCTCCGATGCGCATCTTTGACAGATGTCAGATGTTTCGCGGAAGCAGTTGTTGTTTTTGCCGCTGCTGGATATGCAACCGGTGCGAGCGAGAAACGCCGCATACGCGGACGGAGTGAAACAAAAGCACGACTTCCTCTTCCCTGACACAACGCGCGCGCACGAGAGCAAACGCCCGCCCGGGGAAAACTGTGTGCGGAGCGAAAAGCCCGCGACTCTCCCACTCAACTGGCTGGCGGCTGCGGCACGCGATTGTTTGGAAAAACAAAGCCCGCGCGGTTGGCCGGGGGTGGTGGTCTCGCTCTCGCACCCGCCCGTGTACGCGAGCGACCTTAGCGAGCGTCTCGCTCTCGCAAACAGCTGTGCCGGCTTACATCACCGCGCTGAAATCATCGTACAAGTAGACGCGCGAGTAGGATTGCTCTTTCTCGCTCTGCCATTCCTTTTTTGTGTGTGTTTGTACCCTTCATGCCCAGCTGTGTGAGAATAGCGAGAGCGAGCGAGCAAGAGGGAGAGATCGTGCACATCGCAAACAAAGGGCAACGAAAACAACAGCAAGAAAGGCACACTAAACGGCACTCTCCCGCGTTCTTTCTGTCCTTTCTCTTGAATCCCGGTTGCTTTCACTGGGCTAAAAGACATTTTAGCAATACATTTTGATGATTTTAAAAAATTTACCTTTGTCTAGAACCATCAAAACAACCCTTCCCTGTTCCCTGTTTATCGATCTATTGGCTTTCCCGTGTGCGTGTGCCTCTCTCGTTCGCTCACTCTCCATCTCACTCGTGCGCTTGTGTGCGCTCTCTGTCTAGCGGATGCAGACGCTCAGCACGCTTTGTAGTACAAAAAAATCGTTCCCGACTGTTCCCTAGCGCGAGGTTTTGCTTGTCTCTGTTGCGGCTAGCAGGGCACACGGGCTTTGACTTTTTCCCAAACCGAGCGCGTCAGTCGCGGTGCGACGTGTGTGTACTTGCAGTGCGTTTCTGTACAACATATTTATATCGTTTCAAGCAACGGTCCGAAATCAGCAACAATTACCCCCCAACAAACAATAGCGATAGTGTGTATGTGTGCTTGTGCATGTGTGTTTGCTTTTTCCGCACGTTTTAGAAATTGTTCGCGGTGCAGCTACATCTCCAAGTAGGCGTCGCTGTCCGTTCTAGTGTGTGTGTGTGCGTCGCAACGAGAAAGAGAGTGTGAGAACACGGGGAAGAGCTGCTACCTGCACACAGTGTACCGTTCTAGTCATAGTATTTATTTGAACGCTAATATACCACCACCACCATCACCACCCAGTCGGTCGCTGCCTGCAAGGGTGTAAGTGACCCCTTTATTGTGTGCCTGCTCCAAAATCAGCCACAAAACCACGCGGTCGAGCATCGCATCAGTACTCAGCATAAGGCATTCAACTCGCCAGCCCTCGGGAAGCGTGCGGGAAGGGCAGCTATAGTGGTGGCGGACATTGGATCCCGTTGTTTTTTTTCTTCGCACTCCCTATCCCGAATACGCGTGTGTGTGTGTCTGTGAGCGGGTGTGCGTACATCAGTATTTTCTTCTGTCTCTCTTCCCCCCCCCCCCCCCCCCACGGGTCGGGTCATCCTCATCATTTAATCCCACCACCCCGTCTCCGATGCTTGCCGTCCCGATCGGAGTTGTTTGTTTGTTCCAGCCCATCCCAGCATCGTGGTCGCCCGTAAGCGTGCTTCGATCCTCTTCTTTTCTGCGATAGGAGCGGCAAAGGAAAAAGAGGAAAAATCGAACACAAAACCAAGAAGAGCAACAACGGCGGCAGCAACAGCAAGAACAACAACAACAACAGCAAGTGCCAATCGGGGGAGTGACGCGCTTTTTACGCTGACTAAACGCACAGCTCTCTTCAAAACACGCCTTATCTCTTTCTGTCGCGCCCGCACCGTTCGTGCGTTATCTCTCTCCCTCTCCCGAGCTACGCGCCTCCCGTGTGTAACCCTTGGCGTCCGCCCGTCCCTCCAGCTTACCGGAGGATTCGCTTTGTTCTCGGGGTGCGAGTACAGTGCGTAAAACTGCGTAAGCACCACTACGAACAGCAAACACCGCGGCAGCAGCAGGAACAGCAGTGGCGCGCGGCAGTTTCAACGTAGCAAGCGCGTGGTTTTTTTGACGGCTCTGGTGCCTCGTGCATTTGGCAAGTAGCAGGCAGCAGCAGCAGCTCGAACGCATGGCATCCTAACCACACAAACGCTCACGCGGGCTGTGTATCGGACGAAAAAAACACACGCGGTAAGGCCTGCCTGCCAGTCCGGTTTGTTCACCCACGAAAGCGGTGCCGCGGATCGACGTTCCATGCTGTGCGGGAGAGGGAGAGACGGAGGGAGGCAACGAAGAGAACACTAGACAACGTGGTGTGAGGTGGTGGTGGCGGCGGCAGCGCTGTGCACAAAACGTGGTGCTGAGCAACGCGAACGAACAAGATCGAACGAGTAAGAGAGAACGAGAGGGAAGGCACGAGGGATTTGCTGTCAGTGCTGTGCAGTTGCAGTTTTATCGATCGATCACAGCAGTCAGCGCGCGCGTGTGTGAGTGTATGTCCATTATCAGCATCACGGGCTGTGTAAATAGCGGAACCCGCGACCTCTTTGCAACCTGAGCTGCATTTTAATCAGTGCAAGCCTTCGCCGGACTTACGTTGTGCCGAAAAGATAGCACAGGCCGGTAGGTGGACACAGGTGCGAAGCGCAACTCCCAGGCACCAAGGAAAAGCGAAAGAAGTGCACACGGACAGTGGCTGAATTTCCCTTACCCCCCCCACCACCGGCTGCACTTTTGATTCGCGGAGAAACGGCGGCAGAACGAGACAAACGGCGATCGGATCGTGCGCGAGCTTGCGACGAGAAAGAGAAAGAGAGAGAGATAGCGAGAGTGGTAAAGGGGTGAAATTGACGTTGTCCCTAGAGTCGTAGTAGTGGTCCCTGCAGTGAAGGAGCGGGAGGGGATATCAGCAACAGCATCGCGGTGCTTGCAATGCGAAAGAAAAGTGCAGCAGCGTGCGAACAGTAACACAGTGTGCGAGAGCAGCAGCGAGAGAAGCGAAACAGCAACAGCATGTCATCCGAGTGTGCCGCGGCTATGTACTACCAACCACTAGTCTAGTTAATGTCACACGCAACACAGCAACCGGACAGTTGTAACGCACACACACACACCCAAACACCCAAACACACACAGCGCTAGCAGGAGCTTGCTTGTTGCACTTACTGCGAGAGGCGCACGCTCGCTGTAAAAACGGAACAGTGCATCGCAGCAAATCATCCCGACCACTCTGTCTATTCGGTTCCGGCGCTCCTTCAGCTGCAATAGTTTGTCCCGATTTGATCGTGTGAACCCCGTGAAACACCACCCACCCACCCTCCGACCAGCCAGCCAGCAACGGAAGTGGAAACCACGCGCTCACATTGCACCGGAAGTGATTCGCTAAAATCACCCGACTACTACTACTCCCCCTGACGCAAGGTGCACGTGTGTGTGTGTGTGAGAGAGAGAGAGAGAGAAAGATCTCAGCCGCTGACACCAAAACGGCACACACTCGGTCCAGGTGGTGTTTTTCTCCGCGCACAAACCGCGTGGTGCATCGTGCAAGGAAAAGGATATTGTTCACGCTGCCAACCCCAAGCGACCACGAGGAGGATGGCACTGTGAAGGAAGAGTGCGCCGTGCGTAAAGTGTGCCAAAAGAAAAGGGGAAAACTGTTCGCTTTACCCAAACCAAACCAAACGTTCACGGGGCACCAACGCCACCATTCCTTGGATGGGATCCGGATCCAGTCGGTGAGCGAGACAGCACAGAACAGCCCTCTGGAGCGCTTTTCCTTTGTGTTCCATCCGGGGCAACACGAGGCAGCAGCAAAAAAGCACATGGCCCGCTGCTGACACGGGAAATGGCTACTTGTTAATGTGCGTTTTTCCTCCCCAAACACGGTGCGCGGTGGCGCGTATGTGTGTGTGTTTGTGCGTATTCCCTTGTTCATGTGCGAGCGAGTGTGAAATCGGCCGCCAGCGAGCAGAGTAGCATCACACAGTACACGGCAACGAACAAGCACACAAGAAGGTGTACATGCAAAAACGCGTCCACCTTCATCTGGGAACGTTTTTTTGGTTTTACCTCTCGCCTCATCTTCGGTAAAGCAAGCAATTCCCAACGCGGGCCCCGTGGAGAGTGTGTATGTGTGTGTGTGCGCGAGTGGCAGTGTGTGCAGTTACGATTCCATAGCCCACTCTGACCGTGTTTTTTACGTTATATTGCGCTTCTTACTGCTGCACCGTACCAGCAACATCAGCCTCCTTCGCCGTTGACGACGTGCTGCAGCTCACGTCGTTTCCATACAGCAGCAGCCTGTTTCCTGGCCGGAGAACACGACGAACAAAAATAGCTCTCCTCCCATCCCCCCCTGCTCGAAGTGACCTTGACGCGCCTTCTTTTTGGCCTTCCTTTTATGCATTCACAGTCTCTCACACATGCACACACGTTGGTGGAGACTCGGCCAACTTCCAGCCTGCCCGTCACCGAGCGCGCTCCGGTACAAGTATTATAAACGGCAATAGTAACAGTCCCCCTACCACCACCACCACCAGTTCGATTGAATCATTCCCTTTCGCTTACGAAAACTGCACCAACCCACCGTCTCCTTCCCGCTGCTGTCGCGCCGCGCCTCTGCACCGTGCAGCGAACAATGGTGGGCCAGTGCACTCGTGATTATACGCTTCATCGATAGCACACCGCATCGGCACTGAAACACACACACTCACACACACCCCGCCCCGGTTGTGCTGCATGCCGCTCGCGTGAAGCGAAACGCGATTTTTCGCCCAGTATTTGTTGCATCTCCCAGCGCGCTCGCCCCGCAGCAGCAGCAGCAGCAGCTTCACGATGGCAGCGCTGTGATTGCGATCAGCCGTGGACGGATCCGCGCGTGTGTGTGTATGTTTGTGCGCGTGTACTGGTACGTGTACAGCCGCCCCGGACCGAACTGCTCCTTCGGTGCATCGTCGTGCAACAACGCGCGTTGGCCACACGCAAACACTAAACACTATTCCGCGGGCCCGCACACAATACCACCAAACACATTGCATTCGGAGCTGTTGTTGTTGTTGTTGCGTTCTCTGTTCGACTACGGCGCACGAAGCATGGCGACGGAGTGGTGGTGAAGCTGTGAAGGCGATGTAATCGATTCAACAGAGGACAGACATCACACACTCGCATCATTCGCGCGCGCCAGAGCGTAAGAAAAGGACGGCACTAGCGAGACGAGACCGAGCGAGAGCGAAAGGGCAATACAAAAACAAAAACAAACCCAACAACGCGCAACCCAAACCACACCGCGCCCGCCAAACCCCCGCGAAGACGATCGAAGACGATTGGCCGCATGCATTGGTGTGTATGCAAGTGAGGAAGCAAAAGAGAGAGAGAGAGAGAGAGCGAGCGAGCGAGTGAGCGAGTGAGCGCTGCAAGTGAGTGAGCGAACCGCAGGTCATCGCGCGCGGAAGCAGGACGGAACAAGCAGTTGCAGTTTCAACTTTACAGAAAACGCTCAGCTGAGCGAGCGGGCGCAGGCAAAAAAGGAAAAGAAAACAAAACCACGAGCACAGCTGAGTGCAGGAAGGTATTTATCTTGAGCAGCATTACGCATACAAACACGCGCGCGAATATCGGGCTCTGGGGGGCTTGCGATCGTCGTCAGTGGGTAATATTACGGCATCGAGCACGCAAGTGCGCTGCATCCTCGCGCGGAGTTTCAAGCTTAGTGTGACAACCTGTAGTGCCCCCTCCCCCGTCCAAATCCCCAACGCTGGGCGAGGTGCTTCGAGGGAACGTGCGCGCGTGAACCAATTGGCATTCCATTACCCGAAAAACAATAACAATCCTTCGCATCGATGCACCAACATCATTTTCGCTCGTAAAAAAACAACAACAAACAATAATAACGTGTGATACCGAAGAATACAAAAACGGGGGAAAAGAACGGTGCACGAGAAGAGGACACAACACACGTACTTCGTTCGTCTGGCCGTGCTGCTGTGGGGAGCAAATTTTCTGCGCCTCCTACACATTCACGTTGTGCTCCACATTTCGACACACACGCACACACACACGGGTCGATACACACTGCGTGTTGTGACGTGAACGCGTGAAACGCATCGAAGTAGCAGCAGCAGCAGCAGCAGTAGTAACTGCAACACAAAGCAAACGGACGGCGTGGAAGAAGATAGGCGAAATAGAACGCCTGTCGCAACCGTTGCCAACGTTGCCGCCACCACCACCACTACACCCCTCGACCAAAAAAAAAACGCACCTCAAACCACACGACGGACACGGGTGCATAAGACGGGTTTGGTTGCGTGCGTACGTGCGTGCGTGTGTGTGTTTGTCTGTGCATTTGAACGCTCTTCTTGTGATATTTACAACATTCGCACAATTCCTTGGCCCCGTACACACACACACACACATCCGTGCGAGCAGAGCCACGCACACGACGGTATCAGCAGTGTGTGTGGAGGGGGAGAGAAGACAAGAACAACCACGCAGGGGGTTGTGTTCTGTAAAGTACAAAGCGTAAAGCCATCTTAAACAAAACGAAAAGCTAACGACAAATTACAAACAAACACCCACTAAAGAGGCTCGTGAATAAGTAGTAACGTGAGAGACAAAGAGAGATAGAGAGAAGGAGGGAAAGAAACGGTCAAGGATCAAAAACCCTGCAAGGCCATTGCAACGCCAACGGTCGGTCCTTTACTGCAACCCAGCCTAGGTAGAAGAGGAGATAGTCGTCGTTGCGATATAGTCACGCGACGGTTTCGCTATTCCGTGGTGACTTCAATTCCGGATTGAGAGCATCGTGAGTGGCCACACAGCATACGCGTGCAGATACAACAACGGCCGGATGGATTGCGTGCAGCAGACGACGACTGGTGGTGGCAGCGGAGAGCAGGAGGGAGCACAGCAGCAGACGACAGTGGATGCGGAAGATGCTGGAACGCCCAACGAGCTCCAATCGGGAGGGTGTAATGGTATGTACAATCGCGTTTCTGCTCGATCGATTCATATTAACCATTGCCTTTCGTTCTGTGCACCTTGCAGCCTCGTCGATCGCCGCCGCCGATGTGTCCCAGCGGGAAAAGCTAACGGTCTGGGATCGGTACGTCGTGCACGGCATGATTGACAAGGGCACGTTCAGCACGGTCTCGCTGGCGACGCTGCGCAGCGAGCAGCATCTGCCGGTCGGCGCCCGGCGCCAGTTCGCGATCAAGCTGATCACGCCGACGAGCCACCCGACTCGGATCGCGCGCGAGATCCTGTGCATGCGGAAGATCGGTGGCCAGCGGAACGTGGTCGGGCTGGTCGATGGCTTCCGGCACCAGGGTTCGGTCGGGCTCGTGATGAACTACATTCCGCAGGAACCGTTCCACCAGTACTACGCGCAGCTGACCCCGGCCGAGGTGCAGCGCTACCTGCGGCAGCTGCTGATCGCGCTCGAGCGCGTCCACCTGCACGGCGTGATCCATCGGGACGTGAAGCCGAGCAATTTTCTGCACAGCCCGCGCCACGGCGGCACCTACGTGCTGGTGGACTTTGGGCTCGCGCAGGAAACGGACCAGGGCGTGCTGTCGCTGCGCGCGCCCGATCCCTGCCCCGAGACTGCTGCTCCTGCCAAGTGCGAGCAGGAGAAGCCGAAGCAGACCGGCCCGGTCGTCCCGGTGCGGAAAGCGCTCAAGCGCCCGCTCAAACTCTCGAATAGCACTACGAACGATCTCGGCGGCGTACCATCGCGGCCCAACAGCTCCGGTGGTCGCACCACCGACGCCAGCCGCCCACCGCCGCCGTCCGCGTGCAGCTGTTACGGCCGGGCGCAGGTGTGCAACCGGTGCCTGGTGCGGCCGGAGATGAATGCGCCGCGGGCCGGCACGCCCGGCTACCGGCCGCCGGAGGTGCTGCTGAAGTATCCGCACCAGACGACCGCCGTCGACATCTGGGCGGCGGGCGTCATCTTTCTCGGGCTGCTGAGCAAGCTCTACCCGTTCTTCGGCAACGTCGACGATCTGACCTCGCTCGCGCACATGATCGAGGTGTTCGGGTACGAGCGGATGCGGGAAACGGCCCGCGCCCTCGACCGCACGCTGCACTGCGATGCGGTAACGATGGCCAAACGGCCGTACAGCTTGCGTCGCCTGTGTCAGAACTTCCGCGCGATCCACTATGGGCGCGAGCTGGGCTCCGGTGCGGGCGGTGGCGATGCGGGTAGAGTAGCCGTAGCTGGTGGCTCTAGTCCGCCGTCCGGGCGGGACGAGGAGCAGCGGTACGGTTGCGATAACTGTTGCAAACCGCCCGACACCTGCCTGTGCCAGAGGCGCCGCGCCGTTGGTGCCAGTGCTGGCGACGACGAGGCGGAACCGGTCGGCGACACGGATTGCGATGAGTACGGGCCCGATGCGTACGAGCTGCTCGAACGGCTGCTCGAAACGAACCCGCACCGCCGCATTAGCGCGACCGAGGCGCTGCAGCATCCCTACTTTCAGGTGCAGTACTGAAAACGCACTATCATCACACACTGCCGTGCGTCACCGCTGCCACACCGTACGTTACACCACGCACGCAGTCGCCGGAAGTGCGAGATTGTGCAAATGTGTAACGCAAGACTAACGAGCTCCTAGCCCCCAAGCAAGACCAGGCGGTAGGGTCAATTATGAAGCCAGTATATAGATAGGAAATGAAGACAGGAAAAAAAAAGAAAAAAAGAGATTTTTCGCGAGCGCGCGCTTGATCGTGTGGAGTGGAGATGGATGGAGACAGAAAAGGAGAGAGAATGTGAGAGAGATTATCATTGCATAGTACATTATACTTGTTTAAGTTACCACCGAATAGATAACGACACGTGCTCTTGATGCCCCTGATCGCGTTCTCACGCGCGTGTTGTGCATTGTAAGATCGTGTAAGAGCGCGCACACCGCCACCGCCAATTGCCGTGCACGCTACACTACTTAGCAAATGTTACGTTCAAGAAGCTATACCAAGAATGTGCCCCATAAAGCGATACAGAGAGAGAGAGAGAGAATGTGTGAGAAAATCCCGTACAACTACGACCTTGTCAACGATTGCCAGTATACAACCAACACCCGTCCGCGCACGTGCAATAGAGAGAGAGAGAGATAGAGGGAAGGAAAGTGCAAGCTAGGAAGGGAAGCTAACATTCCTTTTCGTCCTAAAATCATCCCGCTCCTATAGCGGGGACGACGATACACTGTTTACCAAAAGCGAGAAAAGACTAGCGGCTAGCTGAAAGAATCCAAACCGAACGGTCGTTACAATATCGAAACAAGCGAACAAACAAACAAACAAACAATCCATCAAGATCATACAAAACCCTCCAGAGTAGCAAGGCAAGGAGTTAAGGTAGTAGCAAACGTTCTGTCTAGCAGACAAACCAGCAAAAGGAGGTTGTGAGTTTGGGCCGACCGGCTGAGCTCGAATCAGGCCACATTTCCTTGCACTTTTAAGCAGCGGAAGCAAATACGAAGGCCTCCACACACACAAACACACACAAGGACTACACACTAGCAAACGCACGGTATGGTAGGGCTATTGATTGTGTCAACCAAACCGTCCCTTTCGTGCCATATCGATAGGGATGCGCGTTCCTTCGCCCGGTGTTGATGGTTTTGGCGTTTGTTTGTGAGCTCTCTCGCCGGAGCCGGGACGGATAGGAATTTCTATTTGTGTGTGTGTGAAAGTGTTGTGTGTGTGTGTGTGTGCTGCACTGAAATTACCGTGACAAAGAACGACTAGCACACTATAGCAGCAGCAGCAGCAGCAGCAGGCACAGGCACATTGTTTGTTGAATTTTGTTTTTTTTTTCATTATTAATTTATATTAACGTACCTTTTTTGTCATTGGTTTTATTATAAGGCAAGTTTGTTTAGGAAACAATATGATCTAGTTTTGCGCAAACGAGTGCGGACGCGTGCGCGCGCACGCCCCCTCGCGCACACTCACGCCAATCTTCCCCGTGAAGCTTATTATTTATTTCTTCTCTTTAATCTATTTTTCGGAAACAAAGGGGCACGCTATTAATTGTGCTTACGACGGTTCCCTCACGCTCAGCGCGTTTTTGTGCTTGTTGTGTGGTACAGCAGTACAGTGTGGTGGTATCAATTCGGGGAGTGTATATAGTGTGTATGTATGAACCTGCGCGTAAAGTCGTCGCCACACCCCACCGTCACCCGCGTCGGACCGCTTGTCGGTGGAAGAGATTTTGTGCTGAAGCCGTAATTTTTAATCTATTTATTAAATTATTTTTCACCAAACAAACGGTAGGAAGTCTGTTTGAACAGAAAGCATTTGTGTGTGTGTGTGTGTGTACGTGTAAAAGTCGGTGTATGAATGTTTAGGGGAGGGATGTTCAAGGAATGATAGAGAGAGAGAGAGCGATTAGGGGATAAACGTTGCGTTTGGTTCCGTTTGTTCCGAGTTTTAATCCGTTGCTTTTTAGCGTTTGTTGTTCGCGACCTGATCATCATTGGTGTCATCATCATACGATACGTTCAATGATGCGTTTAAGTAAACCAAATCGGTGTGGCATGCTGTAGATGCAACTCCCAACCCAACCAACCAGCTGGAGAGCTAGAGCCGAAACACTCAGCAGCATTATAGTTGTAACATAAAGGGAAGAGAGAGAGAGAGAGAGAGAGAGAGAGAGAGAGAGAGAGAGAGAGAGCGAAAGAGAACATTGAGAGGGCAACAGGGAAACTGATCGGTGTCGCCGCTTGGTATATGGCATGGCCAGTAGCAGCAGAGCAGGGAAGCCAGGCAGGCAGCGCGCTTGCAAACACCAAAATGCGCCACCATCGTGTACGCGCACGAGAACTGCAATAACAACAACAGCAACAAAAATATAGAAAAGAAGTACAACATTAAACCAATGGAGGGACAATTAAGTAGATCAAAGCAAAAAAAAAAAACAAAAAAAAAACAAAGCGTTTGCACGCAAAACAGCAACAACAACAAACATAAAGAAACAACACTCATAATCAGTGTTTTTGTTAGCCAATGGGGAAACCTGGGGAGAAGAAAGAGAATCGCGCATCATCATCATTTATCATCATCAAACTGTAGAATTGTAGTGTCTGTATGTATGTATATCTATCATCATACCACCTATGTATGTATATTTGTATATGTTGTATCGTTGGCCCAAGGCGCGACGGCATTATTGGTTGTGTTCAGGGCCCCAAATTCTGAAACGATATGTTCATACAAGAGAGGGCACCAAACGAAGAAAGAGAGAGAGAGAGAGAGAGAGAGGGAGAGAGAGAGAGAGAGAGAGAGAGAGAAGGAGAGAGATGCGCCAGTTGATAGTGAATTGTATTGTTTCATTACTTGTTTTTTGTTGAATTCTATTGCACTTGCAAACGATCGCCACTACTCTCGCATCTTAATCATTTTCGAATGCATTATCCTCATCCCCTACCCCTTCTTCCCCTATTCCACTCCGTAAGCAAAAATAAAACAAGTGCTGATATGAAAAAAAAAACACATGATTTCCTCGCTATCATCGTCCGTTCACCCCAGTATTTTGTGTGCGTGTGTGTTAGTAGCGTTGTAGTAAAGTATTTTTTGTTTCCTTTTTGTGAAATTAAAAACAATATCCCGTCAGCTAGAGAGCGAGAGATAGAGATGATCTCATCGGTTGTGGTTTAAAGCCGCGCGCCTGCTGGTGGTGGTTGCATCCAGCACTCGGAAGCGGTAATGCATTGCGCACTTGTAACAATGGAAACTGGCAAAGCACGTTTCGGTAATAGGTCTGGGAAAAACGGAATAACAATCGGCAAATTCTGTAGGGAGAAGGAAACAGATCGAACGAACGAGGTGTAAGGATAAAACGGTGGTGTACTTGTAAAATGGTGGTGTGCGTTTTTGGGGTGGTCCACATGAAAACGCAAGGCAGCGAAGCCTATATGCTACTGTGCAGCAGTGACTGGGAATGTAGGAAAGTAGCACAATTTGAATGTAAAATGTATTTTAAAGCGTAATACCCAGCCGCCCGTGCAACCAACGTTGGTTGTACGCGATGAGGGGGCAGAAGACAAACGAGACCCAAGCGTGCCAGATACATTAAACGCAATATCGTCTTCAGTGATGAAAAAATGCATGTGCGTGTGGTGTTTGCCTGCTTTTGGGGGAGTGCTAATATTGAGAAAATATAAATCCCCATAAAATGAGGCGATTTCTCAGCAGCTTGCTGAAGCAGGAGACACAATTTCCTAACCGCTCCTCAAGATCACGCTGGAAGGTGCAATGCAAAACGTTGTTCTGTCTCTCCATTTGGCAAAAGACCGCATGTGCTCCCCATGAGCATAATTAAAAGAATACAAGCCTAATGAAACAGGTTGCGAAGGATTTTAACCCAATTGCGGCTTCTGATGTAGTAAGTGAAAAAAACAAGCTAAAGAAACTACTACAAGTTTAAGTACCCCTAGGCATGTGGCTCCAATTCAAATGGTATTGCAACGGAATTTTTGAATTACCATAACAATGTTTCAACTACACACAGTCGCTGATTTCAATCTTATTGCTTTACAATAACTCTGTACACTCAGTTAAGCTTGTTAGTGCACCAACAAGTTGAATTGCATGCTTACGATAAATCCTAAACAACCACGTGCGCTCAACGGTACACAACCCCTGCAATTTCTTTATAGCACTAATATCGCCCACGCCGTGCGCTAACACCGCCCCGCACAGACGTTAGACGCGTTACGCATTAAAGCGAATTAAACCATTTGTTTGTTTCTATGCTTTAAAAACGTATTAGAAGCGCAAGGGAAGCGAACAAAAGGAAAATGCCAGTCGACTGCCATGCTTTATGGCAAGGATAATGTATTTAGAAGGTTGATTTTTATCGCTTTTGCTGGGCGACATTGTGGGGGACATCTGTCACTTTCTGCATACAAAATTTCATTACCCCGCACCAGCCCTCCCCGATTTTTATACCGGAGCCCCAGGAAGAGAAATGTCAAGTCGAGAAATGTCATTTTGCTCTGAACAACTTCACCTTGTCATTTATAACACCTTGCTTTATGGCAAGATACAAATGTCAAAATGCTGACGCGCGTGGAACTGCAATGGCCGAACCTGGTGCCCTTTTCGGCTCTCGGCCTGTCAAATGGTTCTTGCTCATTGTTCGGGCCACCCCCCCCCCCCCCCCCCCCCCTGAAACGCTGTCAGAAACGGTCCGTCCGTCGCGATCTGGTGACTTCCCGCACAGACTTCGACTCGGAGTGAGGCTCGGCGATTGAATCATCTCGGTCTCGTCAGCAAAGCAAGCAGGCAGTGCGTGAGTGTGCGAAGGATAGCGGGTTTGCCGTCATGGTGCCAATCGATAGCGTTCACTACGATCGGTGATTTTATTTCGGCGACTGTCCTCTGTTTTAGTGGCACCGAAGGCGTCAAGTAAGTTCCGACCGTTTTTGCTGGCAGGCGGGGAGAGTAGTGGTGTGCTGTGTGTGTGTGTGTGTGTGTGCGTGTAGTGAGGAGATTCCGTTCACTAGACAACAATTCCCATCATCAGCTGCTGTCGTTCGGTGGCTGCGTGGCTGCTGGAGCATTTCCATCGCATCGGCCTTTCCCCTGGAGTCTGTTGGCAATGTACAGCGCATTAACGTACACGTAGTGCTCGTGTGACTCCCTGCTGATGGGGAGGAAGTATTGCGAACGCCATCACACCGCAGTTACACCTCTCGTTACACCGGATTGAGAGGCAAAGTGCGTTATCGTGTGCCAAAGTGCCGCATGTTGTGCGAGAGGTTTACACAGCTACAATACATTGCCCAAATCTCGATAGCGAGCATAACGGGTGGCTGGGAATTGACGTGAATGTGAAGCATGTTTGTGTCGCCCTAGCGGTCAAGTGCGTGCGTGTGTGTGTGTGTATGTGTGCATGAATATTGAAAAAAATGAGATTGTTATGTGATTGCAGCCGTTTCTCAGTGCATTCCGTCGTTCTCCCATTCTAACCGTGCTTACTTCCCGCCCCCACCCCCTGATAGGTTTCTACCTTCCCGCCGGACCGGGCTGCTGGGATTGTATGGCATCGGCACTTGATTTGCGTCGTGCACCGTAGAGCTGCAACCTGAACATACAGCAACGAGGCTGACGGGGAATCCCACTGGCAGGAATTGACACAGGTACGTCTGCGCGGTGGGGCGTGCGGTCATTCTGGATGCAATATTAAAGCGGTAGTGTGTTCGTGACTGTCATCCAATGGAGCTGGAAAGCTCACACACCACAGAGCGGCACCACCAAGAGCAACGCCGATGGCCTTCCATCTTTGTATGGAACAAACCAAACGGAGAACCAATCGAGAGCGACCACCCGGCTGGACCGAATCAGATGGGCCGCGTTGATTTGATCGTTGATTAAACGTTACGCGAAGGGGTGGTAGGGTGGAATTTCCAGCAAAACCGCTGACGGTTTCTAAACAGCCCGAGGGCACACACAGAAGCAGAAGATTTTGCCTCGCGCGCGCATCACTCGCTTACGTCACAGAGCAGCAGGCCATGTTTTACCCTCACCATCATCAGCCAGTCAGTCAGTCAGTCCTTTCGATGTTGTGCTGATTCTCTTTTTCGCCTCAGCTCACATCGCACTTGGCTCTCTCTCTCTCTTTCTCGCTCTCTCATCCGCGTCTGCTCTCTCACGCAATCATCGTGCTCGATGAAACGGCACACCTTCACGTGTGTTTTTGGGGCCTGTTTAGAGGGGGGTGTTATTGCTCGGTGGTTGATGATGCAACTTGCCGACACTACCTGCTCTGCTCCAATGGTGGCGGTCGTGATGTGCGCTTCGTTGCACCGGATTCTTTTCATGTTCGATACCGCAAAAAGAAAAACATCTACAACTGGACCTATCAACCACCCGTATTGCTGCTCTCGTTTTGCGCTGGACTGAACTGGGCGTTTAAGAGCGGGTTTGTTGTTTCTGTCCTTTCTTATGTTTGGTGCTTTCAAGTGATTGTCTGACTGGTGTCAGTCGTCTGTCTGTCTAACCGGTTCGCTGTCCGTTGCTTTGCTTTGAAATTAAAAACACCCCCACAGGGATGGGGTGAAGACACACAAAGTGGTGCAGCATCGAAATGGCGCCAATTACTATTGTTGATGCAAATTTGCTCTGCATCTTCTTGCTCTGCTTTTTTTCTTCTCTTTCTTCTGTAGTGTTTCACTTCGTTATAGAGGAAAAAATGCAAGAAAAAAAGCAGCCCCTATTTCGTTGAAACACCCACACCGTAAATAATGCACTTTTGCGCCAATGAAGCATACACGCCATGCTTATGTCACACTCTCAGTGGGGGTCATAGTGAAGCAAAGAAAGCAACTCACCGTACGGAGGCAGCTCATTACTCTATCCGTTTGCTTTCTCTGTATCTCATCTGAGTAACTGTAGACACTAGTAGCAAAAACAATACACCTCCCCCCCCCCCTCCCCCCTTTTGTTTCTGTCTTCAACGCCATATTACCCCACCTCTTTCCTGGCCACCTTCTTCAACCTCCCCCCGAACGAAGTGGCGGGCCACGCAGACTCCCAAAGTAGGCGTCGGGGAGGGTTTTATGCAACGTCAAACTTCGCACGTGAACCAATTTGCAGCCAATTTTTTGCCTTCTTTTTTTTCTTTTTCTCACTCACTCACTCACTCACTTGTCGCCACGGTTTTATTTGCGGCTTTACACGGCTAACCATCACAGACACATGGGGGAAGGGAGGTTGACATACGCGTACCGGGTGAAGGTGGTACGCGAAGGAGAGTGGTGCTGAGCCATCAGTCCTGATAGCATGCCATTCGAGGTCAATTTTCAATCCGCTTTCTATCCGCGTGCCGCCCGTTTGATGGAAGGGGAGCCGAAGAAGGGCTGGTGCTGGTGGCTGGTGGATATGATTCGTGTCTCCGGTGTTCCTCGGTGGCATCGTGGCAACCGGAGTTTTGGGGGATATGCTTTATTTTGAATTTGTTCTGTTAAAAAGATTCGTTATTAGAACTGGGAAACGATGCAATTTTGTAATACCAATACGCAATCTGAAGCTTTTTTTTACATTGGTTTAAACTATTACCTACTATTATTGATGTTGTACCGTAACCATTACCTTTCAACGGTACTCCATTGCCCAACGTTTTGAAATTAAATATTTTATTATTTATGGACAATGTAAGAAACATTTTTTTGTTTTCTTTCCTCTCAGGTTGACAAAAACGATTCAGATGGACTAATTATTTTAATTTTCTACCAATACTTCAATTAAATTCAACTCAATCGTGCCTCGAGTTGAATAACCTCACCCTTTCTGTGGTTGAACCATTTCCGTGGCAACTGGTGGAATGTGTGATTGCGTAAACCCGGCCCCGGTAAGCCGTACAATTTCTGCTCACGTCAGCAAGATCAACGTGTGTGCGAAGGGTTTTGGCGAAAACCTTTCGACCCAGACGCAAAGTCGGTCAAATTTGAATTATTTGCCAACCGGACTGGTGTTGGTTTCTTTCTGCAAAAGGTAAGCGAAATTGTTGCCATTCTATTGCTATTTTGCTCCATTCCACGGCAGGGCGCACAATAACGTCCCCATGTTTATGTTGGTTGCTGTCAGGGCGACACGATGTGCCTGTGGTTTGTTTGCCTTTGCGCCTCCAATGGTTCCCCGGGACTATTTCTGGCTTTGTGTTTCCGTCGTCCTTTAATAGAAAATAATGATCCCCGGTTAAGTGTAGGGTCACACAACGGGGCTAGGGATTTTTGTTGTTATTGTTGTTGTTGTTATTGTGTGCACTTGCCGTATTTTCCCTGTTGGCATGCCACAACCGGGCAGCCTTCTCGGCAGCACACCACAATGCTCCTCACTGGTCCGGTGGCTTCTGCTTTCACATCTCCATCCCAGCAGGAGAATGTGAGTTCTCAGGGTGGGCTGGGACGTTTTCGAAAAGGATTACGTCGTGTGATTCAATTTGTTGTGGCAACCACGATAAGAGAAAACAGCAAAGAGTTCTACAACCAAGCGGAAGCTTTTCTGTCCGTGTGGCAAACCGTGCGGATAAGAAATGGAAAACAGCCCACAGCTCTTTTACTCCGTTTTTTGTTGACTGTTGTAAATTACGTTAATTTTAGTTTCACTTGTTTAGCTACTTCCTCGGTACCGTTGTGATTTTTTCTTGCTTTAATTGTTAATCAAATTGCGCATTTAAGTTTTCAATCTGGCAAAGCGCAGGAACCATTGGGAAGCTGTGCCGTAAGCGCCCTTCACTGAAGCGTAACGCCTGTTTCTGAAATGGTGCCCCCATCTCGTTCTGATGTATTTTTGAGCCAAATCTTTAGAAAACTTCCGACTCGCCGTTGCCATGCCATTTCTGAATATGCGCCTGGGGGTTTTCGGCGAAGAATAACGCGCGTAAGAAACTTTTCCCAGCAATGCGCACACTGACTGCCAAGAGAGACTGCTTGGCAGAAGCTCGGTCTATATGATGGTTATCACATTTCGGCCCATGATACAGGCAGGTAAATTATAGCGCAGTCGAGTAGAAATTTGTTTTATTATGAGCATACAATTGTTTCTTCACCATTCTGCCTGGAATTTTGATAGATTGCGCAACGCACCAAACTGTTATCAAATTTCCGGAAGGTACATATATTAATTTCCAGAATAATAATAAAAAAAAACCTTTGCGATGGACCGTGTTGCGCCGCGAAACCGGCATTCCCATTTTGGAACTCGAGAACAGCAATGTGCAAACGCCAACAGCCGTCTCGGCACACACGTGCAATGCGATAGCTTTGGTTTTGTAATATAATTTTGCTCGTTAACATACCCCGCTGTTCGAGCTTTTGTAGTGGGATGCGGCTGATGGAGCTGAAGCGCTACTGCGCTACAGTTCGATGTTGCAACAGCTGCCTAGAAGAACCAGTGAAGCTTGTAAATGTTACATGGATAATAAATCGTGCTTAATTACTGCTCCGACTAACTGATGTTAATTTACTTACGGTTCGGGCCACTTTACATGCACCAACGGATGGAGTTAATAGGAGAGAGATTGTTTTTTTTTCGTACCGATCTTCGTGACCTTTACTGTAATCATTTCGTTCGAGATTCGCCCAATCTCAATTATCCTGTGAGCTATTCATAGGTCCTATTGGTACAATGATGTTTTGGTAATGTACAAAGCAATGAAATTAGTATCTAATTGCTATATGAAGCATCTGTACGTAAACATAATTATTGAATATAAAGTATTTGCCCGAAAAGCGACAGTCACGAAGCCTTCATCTTTGAGTCGCCATGGATGCCATGCTCTCGATGCAGTGCATATTCCAGTGAGTATACTATAGGGACGATGTTGAGGCATTTCTAATACCTTGTATGTTGACCTTCTATTTGTTGGCTTCGCAAATCTCCTTCGCAACGGCTGCAAATTATGCTTGTACTAAATGGATAATTCTCTGAATATTATTGCAAATTATGCACAGGCAATATTATTTAAAACGTTTCAACGTCTGCAGCAAGTTAGCTTCACTGACCCTGAAACTCTTGGAACACTGCTGAACTAGTACTGCAGGACAACTTGGGCTTGCCAACAAGCTGCACAATTACAGATAAATATTTAAAAATTTATGTAAAATTTGATGATTCAAGGCAAAACGAAACCGATGATTGCGTGATATTGGAGTTGGTTGCCCATCAATCATCTTGAATGGTGGTTTGAAGGCAAAATAATCATGCTCTTGTGGCATTCAAATAAATCACATCAATCGAGGTTTGATGTTTCAATTTCATGATGATTTTTTGAAATTGATTGTATCTATCATCGAACGTTTTTTCCCATTACGGAGCATTTTACCTGTGCTGGAGTGAGAAAATAGACTTCCAACGGGTTTCCTTTTTCTGAGCAAACATATGGATGTGTGTGTGAGACTTAGGCAAACTGTGTGCTGGTTTTCCGAAATTGTATGACACGTTTTTGCGAAATGAGCTCCAATATCGTCCGTTCCTAGCACGGTTCACCGTTCGCAAGCTATCTCTACAGTGCTACGTAAACCCGAAAGCCGACACATGTAACAACTCGTGCGTAACGCTTTTAAGTTTTGAGTTTAGTTGGCCCCGGGGAACCCTCGAACTCGGTGCAGTTCGTGCGCTATGCCAGAGGAGGAGGAGGGACCGTTCTGTGTGAGACGCGTATGAGACCTTTCTCTTTTTTTTAATTTTTTGTTCGGTCTAAAGCTTAACCACTAAACTAGCACGCACCAAAGGCGCCACACGACGGGCATAGACGGGAAACGGGAAAGCTGTGCTCGAGATCGAGAGCGCACACACACACCCGTTTGATGAAACTGGACCATTGTCGAGATGGCGAAACACAAGCCCAGCGAAAGATAGGAGGAGATATAAAAAACGGTTTTAAAATTAGTTTTACTTGGAAGTAACGACCCGGACACAGTGGATTATGCTCACTTCGTTTGGCGTTATACACTTTGGCAAGGTTACGTATACACTACTGCACTGGAGGCTTTTGATGCTTGATTTTTCGGCACAATCGCTGCTGGGGATTTACTATTCGCCGTGTGCCGGTCACGAATTGTTTTTTGTTTTGTTTTCCTTTTTGCTTTTAAAAGCAAATCGGCAAACTGGCTCCTCACTTGGGAGTGGTCTGGCCCGAATGGTCCTTGGCGAGACCGTGTTTCGGCCATGGATGATTAATAAGGTTTCGAGTTTTGTTTGGCTTCCACCCCAAATCGGTTAATCTTTGAGCTTTAGGAAGTGGAGTGAATTTGGCTGAGTAGTTGCTGTTATTTATTGTTTGCATTTTCAATCCTGCAAATAAATATGAGGCTTGTGCCGCGACACAGCTTTGATAAAGTATCATTGGACGATCTAGTGGAATGAACAGAATTTCATAACAGATATCAATTTCATTCAATGTTGAGAGCGCTCGTGCTGCTTCCAACCCACGGAAGGACAGATTGAAGCAGTTTAAAAATATCGAAATAACATATTGAAAGGCCAAAATGATGTGTAGGTTTCGTGGAAGTTTATTTTTTCGACAGGAATTTGTTGCGTTAGAAAGAGATTGAAAAGGGAACAACAAGTGAGAAATAAATATGAATGCGCTATGCTTACGTAGAGCTTTTTTGAGAATTTACGAACAACATATTCAATATTCCGGGCGTCATGTTTCGATTGTGACTTAAGGTTGTTGAACAGCCATCCCACATACTAGATTTTGAACCGTTTCCTCGTTTCCCACCTGCTTTTTTTAAGATAAAGTTAAAATTTTGCCAATAAAATTCCAAATTATTCCATGTTTTGCGATGTTAAATCACTGACGGTTCTCCCAGCTTTGTTTTCAACAGCTTGACAGATTATTTGCCTTTCTCACTGGACCCAGTAATAAACTTTCAAGTTTCGTGCAAGAGTTCGATGGCTAAAGTGTCCTTTATAGCGTGTTTTGCCAGAACATCACATAAACAATCCCTGTTTGATAATGAAAATAATAAAGAAATTTCGAGAAGCGAAATCATTTTTCCAACAATAAGCACTTGCTTTCTAGTATGATATGGAATAGGCATGGCTGGCATAGAAACGGTTGGTAAAGGTGATGAGCTTTCCCGAAGCCCCGTGGAAGCCCAAAAACGTAACGTTAGCATCATGGGATGTTAAAGAAAAAGTTAAAAATAGATCACACGGTCACACTCGGGACGGCGAATTGGGATGGGATGCAAAATGGGAAATATTATCAGATGACCTACAAAGGAGCCTGTTCATGTTCAAATTGAATTCAAGGCCAGTGTCAAAATGTGTGCATTATGTCGATTGATTCTTATGTGATTTGTAACTGGCACAGCTATTTATTCTGCAACACACACTCATTAATATGCAAAATAGTGGAGCTTTTTCCACTTGTCAATTTCAGACCAGGCGAAGACCCTGCGCCATTCAACAGTATGTTGGCTGTGAGGGAAATTCATGAGAATTTGAAATCAAAGTTACTGTACCTACATTTTCTTTACATTGCTACCACGAAAAACGCACAGAAACTCGGGTCGGATTGTAAGAATTCTACAATTTTCTCCAACTATTGCTGTATGCATGCGAACATTAATTCCATGGAATAGTCTGTGCAAGTAAATTCCAGATAATACTGTATTTGCCCTTACCACCGCGTTTTAGATGCAAAATAACATTTAAACTTTGGGAAGAGCAAGATGTTGCTTTTTTATTATGTTAACCACTGTTCCAAACTGTCTATATGGCTGTCGTATATTAGATTTGGTTGGATCTTCTCTTCTAAATCTACAACCATTTTGAGAGACCATACCATAGGAAAGAGATCAGCCAACCGGAATGAAGGGTCAATTTTTGGGGGCCAAGTGCGTAGAGAGATGTAGTATACTGTGCTCTGTGTGTGCATGTCCCGTAACATGTGGTGAGCATTAAATTCAACGGACCTACGCCAAACGGTTGTTTGCGTCGTTCGTTCAATCTGCCATCCGCTTGGGTGCAACCGAGAAGTCCATTTAGCAGCCAGAGTACGGATGCAATTGTCTGCAGTTTGGATTAGCAGTGAATTGGTCTGTGCGGTTTCATCCTGTGCCCGATTGATGCCCGGAAAGCTGAAGCCTAAATACAAACCACAGCATGTGCAATCTGAATGACTGCTGCCCTCCTGAATGAAACTAACCCTCCAAAGCCTTTTGTTTGGTCGCTTCATGTCGCTAGTGGCAGAGCGGTAGCAGGGGAACGTAGTAGAAGTGCACTAACACGGCTGATAAGTTGTCATTGGCAGAGGCAGCAATTAGTTCCAATGCATACATCTCCTCGCAAATGGCCGTGTCATTCAGAGTTATTTGCACTCCGATAGATGAAAGGAGTGGTAAAACTCTGAGGATTTTGTGTACAAATTTGCAGCATTTTCTCGGGACGGTTCGTTTAAGCTCTACTGTTATTAAATTGATAATGATATTAATTGAACGCTCTGCCAACTCTTATTTGCATTGGGTCCGTCCATATTCGGTAACGTTAACATACACATGGCAAATATGGCAGGTATACATTCGCCCCGACACCGCAACGCTCTCGAAAACCATCGATATTCACACATAACATCAAACGGGGGACGTAGGGATATTAAATGTAGCAAAATTCATGGAACGATAAACTCCGAAAAAAGGCCTGAACAAACATTAAAAATGTAAATCTATCGTTGGATTGCTTTTCACTCAACGTCAGCGCAATGCTAACGGTACATTGCTATCTTCGACTGTACTGGGTGGCACATGATTATCCCAACTTTTGACACGACACGGCCGATACTGCACCAAACACTCCCTTTGGCCGTGGGAGCGATACATGGGAGTGTCTCTAGTACGGGAATGACCGCAACCATGGTCGCACTCGCCCACTGTCCAAGAGAGCCCGGGCTACGGCTTTGTGGTAAATGTGTGGAGTGGTTTGCTGTAAATGATAATTCAGCATCAGAATCCGTTTGAAAACACACTCAGCACTCAGTAAAACCGCATTGGTTGAAGCAAAAAGAAGCACAACCCTTATCGGAACGGGCTGTCGGCAGCTTCATTTAATGTGTGTGCTATTATATACAGCCGATATGCTATGCAATATCAAGTATTTGTGGGCATGTTGTAATCACTTGATAAGGATTTGATTCGATTTGGATACTTATTTTACCGTCGTATTGAAATGTTATTCATCAAACTTCTGTTCTAAATGAACAAATCGTTTAAATAAATAAATAAGGTGTCATAGATGTTTCAATTCCACCATAAGCTTGCGTGTACAGCATGCAAACAAGGGGGCTTGGTTGTATCATATGCTCCATAGTCTGTGAATAATGGAATGACGGTGTGATCTGTGATCTTACATCAATTATGATTTTTTTTTTATTAAAATGTTGCCAACGATGCATATTCAAAACCAATACGACAAACTTTATTACCCACTACCTTATCAGACATGCCCGTCATCTGCCAAAACGCCTGTTCCCACGGTATTATTGACAGACGAAGGGGCAAGCCTCCCACGTCCGCGCTCGGTCTTTCGTTGGGCGTTCTTAAAGAACCTTACGTCGCTCGGTCGCTCGGTGTCATACGCATGGCCGGAATGTTTATAAAATAACTAAAATAAATCCACTGTTCTCGAATTCCAAGACACACGTGCGTTCTTTGTTCATCGATGGCATCCCACACGCTGCAGTAACCATCAATGTCAACCTGTGCAGTGTAAAAATGAAGTTAAAAATACAATATTTAACAAACAAACGCTACAGTCAGCCCAGTAGAGGCAGTACCCACATTAACCGAGCGAGAAAGTTTTCCAATAACGAAGCAAACTGCAACAGCTTCTCGTTCGTTCGTTGGTCAGCTCTCTGGCCATCTGTGGAGATGGCTTTTAGCTCATGTACTTTTGAACTGCAAACAATGTGGCAGTGGTTAAAACCGAGAATGTACCAGCAGAGTCCCTCTGTCACTGCAGCAATCATTTTCCACCCCATTTTGTCCAACACATGCACCCTGTTAGGTTTCTTGCTTTATTTGTATCTCACACAAGTTCCGATTTGGCCGTCGTTCTGGTACTACTTTGTCCACATGATAGTGTGTCATGATGGTGATGATGATGGCTCTCTGAGTGGGGATTGGCTGCGCTGCCGTGACGGTGAAGTTGTTTACTATATATTGCTGCCCTACCGATAAGGGCAGTTTACGTGCGTGTGTGTGCAATTGTGTGATCGTGGCCTCGTCCTGGCCCCTCGAGCACCCACCACGAGAAGGAGAGCCTTCACGGGTTTTGCGGTTTCGGGTTTCGGGCTGCGCAAGAGAGTGGAGTCCCGATAACACGCATTACCCGGATCGCGCAACCGCGGTAGGCAGCAGCAGTAAGCGAACGAAACTGTCACAATCAGCGCCAATGTCAGCGCCCCGCAATCGCGATAAGCAAGATAATGAATCTTTCGCGGCAAGAGCGCGCTGCGAAATAGTTCTGGACGGTGGTGGTGTGGTGCGAAGTCATCGGAACACACCACACACACACACACCCGAGGCGATCTAATCGCTAAAACAACCACTTGTGAGAGGTTAACCGCTTCCGTCATTAGCGAAGTTGTGTGTTTGTGTGTGTGTTTGCTGGTTCCGATTGTTGGGAAGTTTGCAATAACAAATTCAACAACAGCAAAACAATCAAAACCATTTGCTCAGTTTGTGCGGAACCGTTGCAGCAGCGAGTAAGGGGGGAGTATAGAGAGAGAGTGAGAGAGTAAGCAAATAGTGACGCGAAGAGTGTCCTTTAAATCATTCATAAAGCTCCAAATGTGAGTAGTGCTTTAGTGGCTTTCGGTGGCTTCCAGTTCGCAACAAAACATCAAAGGATCGCGGGAAAACATTGTGCGCAAAACGGGCTGGCCCGTTCTCCTTCCATCGGCGCTTTTGGAGCGCCGCTTTTGTAATGTGCCTCCGTCTCTCTGTACCGCGAATCTTGATCGTAAAAGTAATCGTCTTACTTTAGATTTAACTTGGCGCGCCCTAGTTTCGGGGAACAACCTCTTGCTGCGATTATTCCGCGCATCGAAACGTATACGAAACAGGGATTCGCCTTGAAGGTGTTGAATTCGTGGAAAATTTGTCCCGCCACGCTGCAATGGCGGCAGGAATCCGGATTGGTACTTATTCCAGCGTGTTGAAACAGCTTCACCAGAATCCGTGGGGAGGGTGGCTTGTTTGCCGTGCTTGCAACTGTGTGCGCAGTGCGGGGAAATGGATTTAATCCAACGATAGGATAGCAGCTATGTTGCTACTAGGTTGTTTGCGTCGCAAGAAAGTCGGCTGGAAAACAAGCATTCCTCGCTTGTTGTTCTGTTCGGTTGATGGGAGAAGAGTTGCCCTTACCCCGGTTAAATGCAGCTACTGATTGTGCAGCAATCACTGTTACAGTCGTTGCTGCTAAATTTTGGCTCTAACTCACCTATTTATTGATTGTAAGTCAATTGTTTTTACTTGATATCTGAAACTGTCTGTTCTGAACAGTATTAAATTTATGTTAAGCAGTTAATAATTTAATTAATAGAAATTAAAATATTAAAATTATTTTGCCAATTTTAATTTTTCATGGAGTGCAAAAGATTTGGCATGTTTTTTCAAGTGTAAACAATTCCTTGATAATTTATTGAATCTCATTAGTTTTTAAAATTGCCTTCAAATTGCACGATTTTTGTAGTGTTTTTATGCTGTCAAATTACAGTTTTCATAAATCTGCTAACATACCTTGTAAATGTATCATGATTCCTACGATAATCAAACATTGGGGCCCTTTCCGTTTTAAGATCGTAGGCTGAAATTTCAGCCTGTCAGCTGGTTTGCATTGTATAGCAGTTTTCGAGCAGCTATCTAAGTGGGTATAGTTAACAGGTGGGCTTATTCCAAGGTGTATGAATTTAGAGGCTGATTTTTATCGCTTCTGCTTATCTATAAAGATTTTAAGAGTGTTTTGTGTATTCATCAAGCCTCCAGAAAGCTTGTCAGAGCAAAAGTTTTCACCCGTTCTGTCAAAAAGTGATATTCAAATTTGATTATAAAAACATGCTATGAGACCACCTGTACTACATACACTTTGATTCTGGAATCCATCACCAGATCTCTTTAATGCACCTTGGGGTAAATGTAAACATCACCTTGTTTTGCCAAATTTTTTGAGCAGGTACTCGAATCTAATTCTAGTTTTGAGGCTAGAATAATCTAGGCTGAAAATTGCAGGCTAGTTTTGTGTGTGGTTTTGTATGGAGTGTTTACATGATTTCAGCCTCCAACTGTCAAACTCCACACCAAAAGCTGACTAGAATCGTGAAGGGCCCCATTGTTACAGACAAAAATAGGTGCGTTAGAGTCAAAAACTGGTGCGCATTGTCAAAAGCGTATGCCTTAGAGGCAAACATTGATGCACACTGTCAAAAATAGATGCTTTACAGCGAAAATCTAGCGGCAACGACTGTATCTGCCCCTCATTTTCTGTGCGATTCATAACTGCTGAAGTGCGAGTAGTGCTTTTTAAGTATTTCTTATGCCTGTTGTGTCGGCGAAATTAACACAAGAGACAACGATAACTCATAAACGTTTCCGATTATTGTACTTGCTGTGAGATAGCAACAAAGATCTTAAAAATGAAATCCCTCGAAACAGAAGAAATAAACTTAATAAAGCTTAGTTAGCTTAATAATTTACTTCTATTTACTCTCCATACTGAAATAATGTCTATCTATCTTGATAATTCGAGCTCCCTGTTGTGGCCGACGTGTGCAGCACTGCTCTTTTATTGATTTTAAAACGTTTTTCTATTTTTACTCATATTTACCCTTCGATTGCTGCAGCATTCCCGTTCCCATCGCTTCCTGCAAACGAGCGGTGGGAGAAATTTATCGTATTTAATTAAACATGATTCACATTTCGCATAGTTTGTTGAACAAGTCTCTCCAATAACAGAATGGATAGTTCATTCCAATTTGCTCCCATTTCGTTCGTTCCGTCCAATAGTATTTGCCCCCCCCACCGAGTTTGAGTTCGTATGGTGGTGCAAAATCTGCTCCGAATTAGAGGAATATATTTTGGTGGATAGTGGAAAGGACCGAGAACGCCTGCAGCAATCACATTGTGCCCGGGGCAGCATCCAAGGATCGCAAGGATCCGGCGCAGCGCGAGTGTTGGGCTTGCTGTAGAAAGTTTCGTACGCTTTTTCTTCTCAACCCCAAGGTTGATCGGGCAGCGAATATTCGATTCGATTTATTTTGCCATTTTGAAGAGGTTCTCTCTCTCTCTCTCTCTCTCTCTCTCTCTCTCTCTCTCTCTCTCTCTCTCTCTCTCTCTCTCTCTTTCACCCCCTATCCATCCCCCGCAAATAATCAACCAAAGTTGGCGGGACAGCACACAAAGTTGCAGCATTCCCGATGGTTTTGCACCAAAATTCATGGAAAAAACAAGAAATAAAAGCACCGAGTTCGCGAGATGTTGAATTGAATCATGTTTATCTGGTTAGCTAGTTAGTTGTAGAAGTTTTTAATTTATCAATGGTTGCATAAGTGGTTTGAATGGAAAGTTTCACATCAGCAGCTGTTTGGTTGGGAGCTGCTTACATGGCAGCGCATTATGTTCGGCAGGTGGAAAACATAATCAAAAATCACATCACTAGCGAACGTTGTCGATCGGTGAGCTGGAATTGGATTTGTGCTTCATTTGTTTTCCCCAATTTCCTCTCCAGTGAGGAGGTGTGCTGTTGGAGGAACGATTGACAGTGTTTGGCTAGGTGTGACACATTTTCCATTTTATCGTTTTGATTGCAAAGAAATCCGCGCTTCTGTTGAAACTCAGACTGTTGCGGGTTTTTTTTTCTTTTTCAAATGTTTTGTTTAACTTGAATTAAATTGATAATTTATTTTATTGAATACATTAAATTCATTGGTTTATTTCAGACATCTGCGAAAGTACATATCTTGATGTCTCATAATCCATCCACATTGAGGAGTGGAATTGCCATGAGGCGTTATTTGGAATGTCTGGTTCTGTTAGTGACGAGTGTAGCTGAAATAGTAAATTTAAACAATAAATGTAATGAGTGTAATACAAAAACGGACGTAATTATCTCCTAACATTCTTGTGATCAGGACAAAAAACATAAGATAATCATTTTTTTACATTCCAGGCTCATCCTTGCTTAATCGTTTGCTTAACGAAGTTCCCCAAAATTCAATTATTTTGTTTTCTGATGAACGTATTCACATTATTGGGAACAGAAGAAGAGAGATGGAATTTGAACTTTGAAACCTGCAATGGTTCTTTTTTTGTGTTTGTGTGCTTCTGACAGCATCTTCTCGTGTTGGTTTTGATCTTTTTGAGCAATTTTTCCAAGAATATGCTTCTTGGCATCACATTAAATTCCACTGCAGCAGGGTATGCTATGAGCTATGAGCAAGGGAATTAATAAAAGTATAGAATTTCCATTCTATGAAGCTATTAGCGGAGCGAAAGCATGTTGCGATCTAATTAAGTGTAATTATTGCTCGATGAAAACGTAGATTGCTGGACTGTGCAGGACACGAAGGAATCCGAAATTACGCCCCATAATCGCTCCTTCGCGGGAAAAAGTAAGCTTTGCAACGATGCGTTAAACGTTGCACAAACAGTGGGTGCGCACCGTTGTTTGTTTAGAACAACAACTCTTTAGCGGAGAATCGTCAAGTTTGCTGGAAGGCAACGGCAACGGACAAATCCGCTCAGGCGGAAGATTGTGGGTTGATATTGGGGTATTGGCAGCTTGCTAACGGGCTCCTCAGTCTTGGGCGCGGTAGCAACAAACCAATCACCAAATTTAATCTAAATGGAAATTGAAAGCGCGTCCAATAGGAAACAAATTTACTGTGAACACCACCACCATTGTCGCTACCTTCAAAACAAGTGGCCCCACAAGAGGTGGACATAATTTGGTCCAGGGCAGCCCGACGATCTTGGCTCATTCACTCCCGCTTAAAGTTGTTGAAACGTGGTCCAGCTAACGAACACAGTTCCACAGCAGCCGTGGCTTTCTATGAAAAACTTTTCACGATAAATGAAGTTTCACTCGCTGTTTCGGAAGAAGTCATTATGAGTACGAAGCTGGTAAAGGTGGGAGCGTGTCCAAACGCTGGTTTTTGAATTACTGCTACTACTACGACGATAGAGTCACTACCACCACCACCACCACGACCAGAGCTTGCTTACCGTCCACGAACCAGTCAGTCAGTCAGTCAGTCGCCCCACAACACAAGGTCATCCAGTTTGGTCGATTTTCGAGCGTCCGTTGTTTCCTAATGCCTAAAGCTCGGGTGAAGCAAGCAGGGTAGTAGTGTACCACAGCCACCCATCCCAAGCACCACCCGTGTCGTCGTGAGAGGAGGTTGGTTGGAATGTTGTTCGCTGGTTGGGCGAGCTTTTGCACTTCGGGAACGCTTCACAATTTAGGACGTTGACGATGGTGGTGAAAGGCGTGTACATATTTCTCATTTTGGAGGGTTTGTTTGTTGCCCAACCTTTTTTTAAATATATAATACCGTTCTTGCTTCGTTGGCTTAGAATGTCTTTTGAGCTTGCAGCATATATGTACGTGTGTTTTTTCTTGTTACTTTTGCTCCTACAATCCCTGTAAGTAGCTTGGAGCTTTATAGTTTGTTCTATAGGTTAAAGTTGAGAATGCTAAAAACAGGCGATTGTTACACCGTTTTTTTTGTTTTTTTTACTTCTTGCATTTGCAATCAAGGATGTAAATTTAATTATCACCGTACCTCATGGACAGATTAATCGTTATGCTGTACATGTTTTTAACATGCTGCACAGCGCATTCTTTTGCTGTTGGGTTGTCCCCCTATTGGGATGATGCTCCATTTTTGCTCCCTCCATTTGGCGTTCGTATAATTGAAATATCATCCTGACCCATATATCGGTACGTGATCAGAAACAACGTGGAAGCCAAGGATAGGGACAGGGATCCTTTCTGTCACCCTTGCTCGTGCAATCGATTCCGTTGTTTGTTTACTATATTGTACTCCCCCCCCCTCCCCCCAGGGCGAACTCCTCCCCCCTTTCCAATCGAAACCGACCCAACACGTACCGCTGTAAACATGATCAATATCAGCGTGTGTTCAACCCCTGCACCAAACAACCCCTCAGAGCCGGACAATGATCTCTGGTCGGGAGCTACTCCCATATACCAACACCGTCGGTTCGTAAATACACACGACGACAGTGGTTGATAAGGTTTTGTGTACCGTTCGAGGGGCTCCGAATCGAAGAGAACTCGAAAAGCAAAAAGCAGGAACTCCGAATTGAATTGAAGTTTGCATTAATTCGAGTCCAATTTCCATACGCGAAGGCGTCTGCAGGTGTGCGCTGCGGTCGGAGCTGTATCTGGTCGCAGCAAAAGGTGCGCCGGGGATCGTCCACCACGTCACAACCCGTCGTAGCGATGCTGGTGATGAAGTTAGCTGTAGCCACGTACAATCTCATCACCACCATCACCTAATACCTCATCGTACGACCGGACCGGACAAACTTAATTGTGGACCCGCACGGACGGATGGGTGACAGAAGGGATAAGGGAGATTGCGTGTATCAGTCACCCCGGAAGTGGTGGGAAAATTCTACACCGGAATTGTGTGTGACCAGAACGAAACACATCCACAAACACAAACAAGCAGTGATTCAAATCCATGCCGACACACCCAAATCACAACCAGACCAGAGGGTTCATCGCGGGAGCGTTCACACGTCTCGCGTTCGCGCGCCCATCTGTACATGCGGGGACCCGAGGGTGATATTCTCTCGTCTCAGATTGCGGCCGATGGACAATTGTCACTAATTGGTGGCGGGATCGAAACAATTCCGTGCACGTTCCGAGCTGCACCCGGCAAGTGGGGGTGGCCACAGTACTGAGCAGCATCCGTTCTCAGCAACAGTGCAGACGGGTTGTGTGAACATTGAAGTGAACAAAACCTTGCAAAAAGGGGCGTTTTTTTGCTTTTCATTCTGCCGGCCACTATTGTTTGTATGATTTGTTTTTCTTCAGTTGCTATTTTGTTCTATTTGCTTATTTTTCTTTGGTAATTATTCCACGAACCAGAAGTGCATTAGCGCAGGGTCAGAATAATGTCACGTAAAACTCTAACTCCTTGGGCGTTAAATTATGAAAATATAAGCGGAGGACAAAGGAGGATAACATCAAGATCAGATCCCTTGCATTGTGTTGTGATATGCTTTCGGATTACAACTTTATCGGCCTTTTTAGCTATACAGCTAGCGAGATTGTGAGATGAAGCAGTAGTAACGACAGCTTACTAAAATATAGTACCGACACTAAGCGGGAGCAGCAACCTTCTTCTATCTTATGAATTATGCAAATTTTTATACATTTTTCTGACACCTCGTGGCACATCGTGTCCTGCCCATCGGTGTTGCCCACTTGACACGGACTTTACGGACCGTGATCCACAAGCAAGTGGTGGTGATGTTCCAGTCTGTAGGGAAATCTGTCAACACGCCGTCGTCCGTAGTTGTCCTACCCACCAACTACGACTCTGTGGATGCGTTTGCTTGTGTAAAACAAAATGACTCTTCCCTACCATAATCAAACACTCACTTCCACCAGCTATGCAAATTGCCATCTTGTGCAGCAGCAGCAGCAGCAAGAAGTGGCTAGAATATGCTTTTACTTCGTCACCTTATCAGCTTATTGTGGTCGGGATAAACCACATTAGTTTTTGATTGCCCTCTTGCCAAAGCCGTTTTGCGACACACAAGGTCCAGTTGTTTTGAGATAAAAGATTGGAGTCGGTAGATGCGGTTTGAGATGTTGAGCATGGAAATTTCCAGCACCGATTTTAATAATGAGGCTGTTGGGAATTCTAGGTAATATTACAATGATTGCAATGCACAGCACAAAGTTGGAGACCTTCAGTTGGCACAGCATAGTAAATTGGACCTTTAATATCGAATTCACTAGCGAGCTTAGCGTTTCAGTTACTAGCTCAATATATTAAATAAATACAACCAGTACAATTATCCTGTTCGGCTGATTGAATTTGGGCTTTATTATTCAAACTCATGAGTTTTATCATCCTCCTCTTCCTATTCATCCTCATCGGCTATCGCGGAAGCTTAATGTTGCCCCTCCGAATTTATTATAAACTGGAACAGGCATTTCGCACGAAAATTATTCAACCGTAGAAATGTTCTCAGTACGACCAACAGTTTCGGATGCAGTAGCGTGCGGTAAGCGATGCATAATATGCAGCACACGGATTGCACTAATTTGACCAATGTTGAATGTGTAATTAAAATCAGAACCACACACACTAGGCTGGTGTTGCCCGAGTGTAGTGTTTATTCAAACAGCAGCAGGGAGTAGATGATTGGGCTTTGTTTTTTCTGTTTTTTTGGTAGAATCATGTTCATCGGGTTGTTCTGAAGATCGTTGGCAATTGGATCGATTATAAAAGTGACATCAAGCGGACAAGGATTTGGTTTGAATTTAGGCTAACCATATGCATAACCACGGGGGGAAAAAAACGGGGAACGAATTCATGCAAATGAGTTGAAAACATTCTATTCATCGAACGTCAAACCGAACTGAACGTAGACTAGTGGTTAGTCCTTTCTCCTCCATTCATGCTCAGGAATGTCCTCAAACGATGCAATCGATCAATAGCATGCATCCCTTCCAATTATTGCATTTTTGTACTTTCCGTTTTCCCCTTTGTTTATGGTATGGCACGCGCTACGTGTTGATAGCTTTTTTCAGCTCTCCTAACCCCTCAAAAAAGTCCAATGTTATGGTCTATTGAGCTTTTGGCTCCTCGGCAGCATTTGTCTGAAACGGCTCCTCCATCGAAGAGGAACGGATAAAGCAAGGCCAGGCCAGGCGGAATGCGTACTAAATACCAAATTCCGCACCGAATTGCGCTTTTCCAATGGCGTGTGAAAATGCTTCACTTTTTGACCGGTTTTCGAAAGGGATTAAAAGGTTGTTTTTTTGGGGTTTGCTTGCTGTTATCTGGAAGGAATACTGTGCAAACGTGTGCAACGCCTACGAGGAGGAAATGTCAAAGAGAGCGCGAAAAAGTGGCATCCTCGCACAGGCCTTAGTCCTTGGTTTGGTACGGTACGTACCCTAACACTATTAACGGTGGCCGGATGGCACATTTTGGGGGCTGAGAGAGTTATACAAAGCCCCTTCCCCTGTATCTATTCTACCGCTATTTTCCCTCTCGTTGGCTTAGACAAACTAGTCTACTAGTGGCGGAAGTGAAAAGTTCCCCTCCTCCCCTGCATCTGCTACGAATGGTGCCCGCAATCTACGCCGAGTTTCTGCCGGAAGTGTGCAGGAACACGCTCTTAACGTGATAAATTCCTTGCGACATTCTTCGCGTACACGACACGGTAACGGGCGGAAGAGGGAGGGCAACCGGGAACTGTGCAAACTCATCCGTGCTGTGCTACGTGCGGGTTGTGTGCTGCTCGGTCGGGTTGCTGGAATGCATTTCTAATCGTTTTGGCGGAGCGACACCGACCATTGGAATGGTGTGGAATCAATTAATTTTTGGTCTCAACGTCGTTGGTCTCTCGGGGGTCCTTCGTGTCAGTGTGTGTGAGAGAGTTCTGAGTTGGGAGATCGGTTCGGCTTTGACCGGTGGTGAAAAGAAAAGTCATTACCAGTGCAAAAAAGCAAGAAGGAGTTGGCTTTTACCTCGTTCTGCTTATGAAAGCATTATCCCCCCCACACCCTCGTACCTATTTCCGCTCATGGGCGGACGTCACCCAGCGTGTGAAATATGTCCTCCATAAAAGTTATTTTTCATTCGGTCGTCTCGGTTTTTGCTTCCACTTCTTTTGCAGGCCTTTAAGCAACGTTTAGTCTTCCCTCGTGACCAAACGCACCCGCGACGACCGAGCACCAGGAACCAGGAACAAAAAGGGATCGCAAGAGAGGGAGCCGGCAAAGTGACGTTGCTGTAAGCCACAAACACACATCATCCCCGGTACACGGCCGTTGGACGGTTCGCGAGCTCCACCACCCATTACTTATGGACCATTCGGAGCATCACGACTACAGCCAGCACGCAAACATGTCGAGTGGAGGAGCGCACGCAGGACATACCGGGCACGGGACAGTGGACCACAGTGCACACGATCACACGATGATGGATCATGGGGCGCACGATCACCATCACGGGGCGGCCGGCGGCATGGGTGCGGCCAGCCCTGCCGGAATGGTGCACCACATGATGTCGATGTCGGTGAGTGTAGTGTGGCAGTAGTGTGCTCTTTGGTTGGGTGGTGAGGGCATCCAATGTTCATTCCACGCTCGCTTGTTTCCCTTTGCAGTTTCACGGCGGCTACGATGAGACGATTCTGTTCGAGCAGTGGAAAATCGATAGCCTGAGCGGGCTGCTCTGGTCGATGCTGCTCATCTTCGTGATGGCCGCACTGTACGAGGGCTTGAAGTACTACCGGGAGCATCTGTTCTGGCGAACGTACAACGCGCTCCAGTACCGCCCGGTCACCGTGACGGAGAAAAGCAACGGCAACGGTGTGACGGTGGCCGGCGGCACAGCGACCGACGACCGGGCCGGCGGTGCCGGCGTGGGCGACGGTCTCAATGGAGCCAGCGGCACCGGCACGTCCGCTGAGGAGGGCGCCCGCATTGTGCAGTAAGTTTTGTCTCGAAATTTTGCAGGAGATCGCTTATCGGCAATTCCATTACGGCTCGTGCGCGGAATGGAGACATTCCATTCTAGAGACTACGAGCCCCTCCCATCAAGCAGCGCGAGTGGTGCTGCACCGTTCGCTCTGAGGCAGTTGGGAGGGTTGAGTGAAGGACCCCCGCCACCCGAAACAGGCCATTTTCTCACACAATTTTCTCGTTCTTTTTGTGTATTTTTTTCCCCCCTTCGGTTTGGTTTCATCCTTTCACCTACATTCCGCTACTGCTGCTGCCTGTCTGTCGTGTCAACGGTGTGTCTCAATCGATTTTGGGATGATGGTGCAACGTTCTACGACAAATGTCCTGTTGCGCTCGTCAACAATGAAATCCAATCGTATCGCCGCTGCTGTGTACAAATGCATTCAACATACCCAAACCACACAAATCCATCATCTCATCAACCCTACCCTGCTCTACCTACATTCGCGCCAACATTCATCGCCGCATCGCATCGGAAACATTTCGGAAACCCTGCGTCTTATTCCATTTGCACCGTGAATGCGACCGTGTTTGCTACCGCCATCGGATATCATCAATAAATGGACAAAACCACAGCATGGTTGGCGAAGTGATCCACAAGCAACCGTAAGTTTCGCTCAATCATATTGTAAATACATTTTCATCCACAACAACAACCCGTCCGTCTGTACCAACTCCCTCTCGCGTGCTAAGCTTCTAGCTTCTTCTTGGATTTGGATTTTTACATTGTTTTTATTTTAAGCTACACTATACAGTCATAATAACGGAATTTAAATTTAAAGCTTATTAAGCTTTTTTTAATTTAATTTATACTTTTTGTTTAATAAGCACATTACGTTAGTTTGCATGAAACGAAGAGGAAAAAAGTGAATGCTGAAACATAAATTTACCTCTTGCACTATCTCCATTGAAAGCCTTTCCACTGCTAATGTAAATTTCATACACAAACACACAAATACACCTCAAGCTAGACAGAAAAAGGAAAATCCGTACTATCTGTCGGTATGGGTTTTTTTTTATCTTTCGCCTGAAGGACTGAACCGGCTCTACATCTGCTTCATACCTTTCCCATAACATACATAGACCCTTGGTTGCACCTACCCGCGCTCTAGGCTTTTGTGCATTTTCCATTTACTACCCTGCGTGCTGGCATGCTCTTTTTCACGGACTCATTTTTTATTTTTCATTTCATTTTATCCGCCGCTTTTCCTCCTTCTGCTGCTGGGCCACGCCACGCGGGGGGATTGGACGATTACGCTGCATGTCACTGCTACTGCTACACGCTCCGACTGGGTTGGGTGTGCGCTTTTTTTTTTGCACTGTGTTGCGTCTTATCTGCAGAAGCCAGTACAGGTATGAATATTCGCGTTTGATTTGTTTGTCCTTTCCCCTGCAGGCCACACCGCGGAGCCACTGGCAAAACCAACTTATAATCGTATTATAGGGAATCAGAATGTTTTTGCTGTCAGTTGCCCACTGCTGCTGCTTCTGCTGCTGCTGCTGCTGTGTAGACGCTTATAGCTGCACAAGAAAAGTCGCTCCACCTTCTTGGCAATGCTTTCTGGTCAAACTTTTTCAATACCATTACAAGCTTCGTTTTTTTTTTTTTTGTTTAATCTTCTGCTTGCTCTTATGATGCTTGCATTACCAGCGTGGGGTGGATTGGTGGAGGGGAAAAACATGCATCGTTGAGCATGAAAGCATGAAAGCACACACATTGGAAAAATCTCCTTGCCGGACCACTTATGGGGTCACGTTCCTGGGGGTTTATAAGTGATTTAATGGCACAAACTGTCGGACGCTGATTTTTAATCCGACGTGGAACTGAGTTTTCCTGAGACACTGGCGAGAACAAATCTCTTAACGCCCTTTCCTGCTGCAGCACGTTTTGTTTTAATTTTCCATGCTAGCAATGATTTCTAACACGTTGTTGCAGTTGCGCAGCTGCAATCCATCTTGCTTTACCGTAATATTCCTTCCTTTAGCTGGAAGCTGATAAGGGATAAATTAACGATACATGCGAATATTGGGACGCTGGCGAAGACCATTTAATTTGTCTCTGTGTGTCCTGTCCCCTAATGATTCCGACGAATATTAACCTTACAACAGTGCACGTTGTCACCCGGCAAATTTTCACCAATAAACTTGCTTTCAAATCTCTGATGTGTGTGTGTGTGTGTGTGTGGGTGTGTCCTTCGTCAGCCTCCGTGTGCTGCTGGAGCTAATTAAACCATCTCAATTAACAGCATGAATGCATGTTGTGTCGCAGCTTGTTCCGCAACGCGCTTCCATTACGATTAGTTTATCTTCTCACTTAGTGCGAGAGTCACAGCGACTGGCTCGGTGCGAAGTACCGGGGGGGGCGCTGCTTCTACGAATCCTCATGTGTCTCCGAGCGTGCAGTGCCTGTGCCTGTTCTTGATTTATGTCAATTAGTCTGTGCCACCGTTTGTTTGTGCGTTAGCCGAGGGAGTAAGGTTGCTGCCGGCACAACAGATATATATGTATTGGTTGTGTTGTGGATTTCTTCGAAATCAATCCACACTAGTAGAGTTAACGTGGGCACGGAGAGGTTCCTTCCGAAGGTCGTTAGCTTCCATTTAAATGTCCCATTTTATGCCTCGCTTACACTTGCTTTTTGCATTCGCATTGGTTAATCGCGCAAGTGAATGTTTTAATAATGAAACAAACCATAACTTTTATCCAAATTGTGTACACCGCCTTCAACAGGGGACAGCATTCCATTGAAAAACAGTGGAAAGCATTCCGCTCGGTTCCTTAGCCCGGTACTCACGTTTTACCTCTTCTATTCCAGACCGACGATGCTGTCGCTGATGCACCTGTTCCAAACGCTGCTGCACATCCTACAGGTCACGTTAAGCTTCCTGCTGATGCTGATCTTCATGACGTACAACACGTGGCTCTGTCTGGCGGTGGTCCTGGGTGCCGCCCTTGGGTATTTCCTGTTCGGTTGGAAAAAGTCCGTCATCGTCGACGTTACTGAGCACTGTCACTAAAAGACACCACCACCACCACCACCACCACATCCCGCGATCGGCAATACAGCATTCTGTCTGGCCCTGGCGCCGATGGTGGTCACATCGACCCGGCCCGATGTTCTTCCATAATAGGCGTTCGGCCGTCAAACGACCTGTTTCTATCGGCTGTTGAGAGCTATGAACTATGAATTCTGTGGTTCTTTGTAGTGTAAAAAGGGGGAGGAGGTAGAAAAGTGGGAGGGCAAACATCGAAAAACAAAAAGACATGGTCCGCGATTACGGCTAGCGTTCGGACAGCAACAAGAGAGGCGAACAAAAAGATGGGGTGCACAGAGTTGGATTGTCCTGGTACCACCATCGAGCTGGTTGATTGTCATCGACAGTTGCAGGAGATCGCCGGCAATACATACCAGGGCATATTATATTAGTTGTGCAATACGAATTTACCTGTTTTGGAAATGACCTACGGGGTACGCTGACCGGGGCCCGCCCTAGCGATGGATCGCCACATTGTGTTTGGTCGCGGTGTCGTGTATTTATAGCTAATTTGATATCTCGAGTAAAGTTAGAGGAAAACACCCATTTGCCGAATTCATCGCTGACGGTGGTAGTAGTACATTTTATTACGCTCAAGTTAAACAAACAAAAGAAGTAAAAACAAAACATTTACTAGGGAGCCGTTAGAGGGGTGGGTTGGTTTTTTAAACCGTTTCGCGCTCAAACAAAAGAGAAAGGATTTGGTTTTGTGCAACAAGCGTTGCGGCAAACACACACCCCTTTTCAAACTAAGCCCACTTAAGGCGAAAAGTTTCCTATCGACAATGTTACTAGCAAACACACCGACACAGAACAAAAAAAAACGAAAGTCAAACACAAACCCTTTTTGTAAATAACATAATCAATGGTGCCGAGTGTGAGGGGGGAGGAGGTTCATGCAAGCCGCTAGAACAGGTGTAAAAGTGCTGCGACGATATCATATTACACCGTTACACACGGTCATCACACACACGCGATGGGGTGGTGGTACCCGCACACGAAAAGAAAAGCGTGCATGAGCTTTTATTCTTGTACAGGATTCTGGCACATGTTGCGGCGTTAGTGGTGGAACGCATGTTAAATGGAGCAAAAAACAGAGCCACAAGTTAAGGAGCACAGGACCCAATCCAGTAAAGCACCATCCGTGTGTGTGTGTGTGTCTCTACGTGTACGTGTAAGAAAGGAAAGGACATATTTTAGGGAGGAATTGAATCAAAATGGCTGTTGGATGTATTTTTAACAAAAAAAAATCAATCCCTTAGATGTTTGCATTATATTAGTACACAACAGAGAATTCCAATATCGCCAGGTGCATCCGTTTTTTGTATTGGGCAGGCTTATTAGGGCAGGAAAGCAAACATGACTTGGCAGGCAAAAGAACAAGAACAAGAAACAACAACATCTTGCATTCGTTTCCGGAACAGCAAAACAAAACATTAAAAAATGGTCAGTTAGTACTACGAAGTGTTAAATCCAGCATCCATTCGTCTGCGCAATATCTGCGCCAGAAGAGCTCCATTTGTCTTTTACATTCTCTGCCACGGTGTTAATAATGTAGCTGCAGTTTTCGTTGCTTTCGTCTGCTGCAGTATCAAACCCTTCCAAAACCCCCGCCACCCACCACCCACCAACCACTACCATCCAAGGTTTTTTGTTTGTTTGTTTAGTTTTTAAATATCCCTTTCCGTACGACCGCGTTCTTTCGGTAGTGTAGACCATAAGTTTATATCTTTCTTTCTTTTTTTATATCCATGTTGATTATGTTGTGTTTCGTTCTGTTAGCTAGTGTAGAATAAGCAGTTAAGTTGGAGCTTTTGAAACAAACAAGCAAAAAAAAGCACACACATACAAACACAAATACCACTGAGAGTGAAGGGCGATGTTAAGCGATCGCTTTTGTTATGAACAAAATTATACAAACAAAACAAAAAAACAACCCAAAACCCCGATTCGGACCGGTAACAAACAAGCGGATTGCTTACTCAGGCGGTGCTGCTGACACATGATGGAGATGGAAACGGACAGTGTAAATCGTTAAAATTGTAATACACGAAGGAGCGTGCGCGCCTCCTCCGCGTTGAATTTAGATAGGGATGATTTTAAGACGAACAACAGGAACTGCAGCGGAAGAAGAGGAAACAGAAACACGAGATTAGGCGCTGAACGTTATTTAGAATTTAGAGCTTTTGTTTGTTTTGGTACTGCCGGCACCCAGGGTTAGAGTGGCACTCGTTGTTATCTATCGTGCCAGCCAGGGCCAGGGCGAGAAGGAGGAGGAGGAAGTTTTGTTGGCGTTACAGTTTCGCATTACGATATTGGTCATTATTGCCACTGATTGGCGATTTTTTTTTTTCATTTTTTATTTTCTACTCCCTTGGCTATTAATTTCATTCTCACTGTTTAGAACGTTTTATCTCCTCTAGTTTAGAGTGGTTTAGACTTTAGTGAACTCTAATAGTGATTTATTCTCTTTTTTATACAAAAAATATATATACACATAAAATACACAACAAAAAAAGAAGCAAACATTGTACAACAAACAAACGAAAATTGCGTACGGCTGTGCGCGGGAAATGGGTTTACTCTACGGAAGGGCGGGATGTTCGGATACGGCCAGGGAAGGGCCTAGTTACGTGAACTGTTGATTCCCGTCACAAACGATTTCATTTTGGTGGCAAAACAGCTTCACTGCGTGTTTTTGCAGAGTAAAATTGGGACAGGTTGCGTCCAGAGAAGGCAGTGAAAAAAGATGTTTCGTTTAGAATAACGGTTTAGCTGCTGCGTGGTATTGTTGATTTATTGAAGTATAATTTGATTTTTCTTTATTTCATTATGTACTTTGTATAATGTTTGATTTTACTGCAACAGCCGTACTGTGTACGCGGCAGGGTAAAACGAGCTGCTACTACTAATAGTTGCACAAAGACGACGGGGCTCTTTTTCAGCTTTTCCCACATTGTACCACAAAAAAACAATATGCAAATTTGATTATCTTGAGTTTGATTATTTCAATTAACTTTCGCTTGCTATATTATGAGCGGATCCTTTGCAAGGTCCTATATTATTTGTATACGATTCCTACATATTAAGCTTGTGTGTGTTTGTATGTGTGTCAGTCACCCGTATATTCCCAGTTTTTTGTTTGTTTTTTTTTGTTCGGTGTTAGTAGTGGTGCCGGTGTTTTTCACCTTGTCGAGAAAGAAACCGTAATCATTTGTCCAGAAATTGTGACGTAAATAATTTGGATTATTTTATATTGTCGTCTACACACACAAACACAGACACAAACACACGCTAATTGTTGTCATGCAATGGTTCGCATTCATTTTACCAATTTGGAAAGCTTATTTTTCCAGTCAGCTGGGATTTTACCTTGGATTAAATATTTCTTGTCCATTAGTCTCGTATGCTTTGTTTTGCCTAAACTGCACCAAAACCAATTATCCCGATGAGTAAATATGTATGCGAGCCTAGCTTTGCTTGTGTATATGATAGTTGAAATTTAATTGTGACCTTTGTTTTACAGTGATCTTTATCATCGATACCTCGCGATTCGATGAACACACTCCCGCCGGACCACGTTTTGCCTAAATTAGGAGCTTTCGTTTTGCAACAAATCATTATTCGCAAAACCCGTATAGCCGAAATCAAGTTGCGCATTGTGTGCGATTGTTTTGCCTGTCGTGTATTGTTCTCCTTACACTAACCCCCAACAATAGTAATAGTATATTTGCATTTCTCTTCTCTTTCCGTTCGATTTTGCAATCGTAAATAATGCTTTACGGTGTGTTTTTGCCGTTTCTGCACTACCACACTAGTACGACACAATTTTCTAAGTCCGTAAATAAGATAGCAAATTGTATAGATTATTGTATTGTTACGTTAAGAGAGAGCTAGAGAGAGAGAGAGAGCAATGCCTTCCATTTTTGCTACGCATGTTTCCTACAGAAGATTAAATATGATTCTCTACTGGTTTGCTCTGCTTGCCTACTGCTAGATGCTATTTTATCTTCCTTCAACGCCAACGACCGCTTGCAATGCAAAGCAGCATAATACTTACGTAGAACAATTTATACTAAACGGTAGAAGCTCTTTTGCAAATGTTTTTGGCTCATAAATAACGATTTTTTTTCCTACTCGTTTTCTGGCTGCCGGAAGACGCTTTTGTAGTATCAATTCAATCGTAACGTGGCAGCAGCAGCAGCTTCGGCTTTGGTGGAGCCTAATCCGAAGAAGGTAGTTTTTGCGCGCATCAGTCACTTGTGCCAGCAAGTCTTGGAATTAAACGAACCAAAAATTTGCCCACAAATATTTAAAAAAAAACTGTTAGAAAGGCAAGGCGTATGCTGAAACAAAAGCCATTGTGCAGAGCTTGCCTGTAATCGTTACACTCGGAAGGACATCTCGTCGTTTCATTGTTTCACTTCCGGCCTGGTGTGATAATTGTTTGTGTTGAGGTTTTTTCCATTTCTATACCGCTATAATCCTATATCGATTTCATTACTTCCCATTCGTTCCCAGTCGACGGACGATGCCATGGGAAAGGAATCCTATTTCACTGCTGCGCTGCTGTCGGTATCCTTCTTTTTTTGTCGATCACTCAAACCAGAATGACGAGAGTTTCTCGCGTCAATGTCATTGTCGTATAACTCATCATCATCATCAACATCATCATCATCACCGTCATAACCATCGTTCCATTTGATGTTGAGCCACACGAGAAAGATGTGTAAATACGCCAATTGACCTATTTTTAGCTATTTTCCATCGATCACAGCACGGCCGACCATTCGCGATGAGAAAGTTTTCCAGCTGCCGCCACCGCAGCATCAGCTATTGTGAAGCGTTTTTGTTTCTCTTCTCCCTTCTTTCCCGCGTTTCAAGTATCTCTTATCAGCCCTCTTCAAAAAATACGCCATTCTTCCTATGGCTACGGTTCATTTGAATCCTTTCTCCAGGAAGAGCGGTGCTGTGATGAGCTGCTAGCTGCCACGTTCACACGCTTGTCGATTCCATTTACCCTAAACAAAGCCCTCATGACGCAAATCCTCAAACATAATGAAATTGGGCAGCAATAATAAATAAAGGGCGACAATAAATATTGAATGAAGCCGGGCCGCTCACTTCCCGCTGCCACTTACTACATACTGCTGCTGCTGCTGCTCTTGTAGCTATCTTTGGTATTGCTCAAAGGTGCGCTCGACCAAACTGAATTACACCGTCACTTGCACGTTTTGAACCACGGTCGAGTATTCCGTTTTCGAGGGGACAAGATAAAACGCAGGAAATATTTCTGCTCCGCACGGACATTTGGTGGCTAGAAAGGGACAACAATAGCGTATGGGGTTCACATTAACCAACATTTCGGTAGCAGTTGAAAGTGTTCAACCCCTTGCCCTCCAACACTTACCCATCACCCAGTTGAAACTGCCCAGCTTGACCGTACACTTCGGACAGTACAGCCGGCCCTGCGTGTTGCGGTAGATGTCCGTCATCCAGGCGAGCGGCTCGATGAAGAATATTTTGTTGCACATCGGCGTATCCTTCTCCGACGACCGGTTGCTATGCTCGCTGCTAATCGAACAGCGGCGCACTTTTTCACCCAGCTCGTGCACCCCGCCACCGTCCACAGCTGATGATCCCGTTGCCATGGTACCGTCTGCCACATTTTCCCCATCAGCACCGTGCGGTCTGCTGGCACTCTCAGCACCGTCGCCACCAGTCCCTTCTTGCTCCTCTTGCTCCTCTTCCTCCCCTTCCTCCTCCTCGAGTGTAGCTTCCGGTTCGCGGCCAACCTTTGCCGGCGACTGTGCCACCGTGGCCGATTTCGGTTTGTGCAGCAGCAGGTTGCTCCGGGACGCAACCACCCGTCGACACTTGCGGCACCGGTACACGTACGGTTCGGGCGATTCCTGCGTAACGCCCGGGTCCGGCTTCACCACGTCCATGCATTCCGTCGGCAGCCGTTTCGCTTTCCGCACATTGTCCCCCGCCAGCCGCAGGCGGAACAGTTTGTACCGCTCGTTCGTGCGATCGATCCGGTACGCCATGCGCCCGTACAGCTTGAGCTGATTGACGAAGCCCGGATTCGGCATCACGAAGCGCCGCTTCGCCTTCACCCGCTGGAAGGCGGCCTCGTACCCGAGCCGATACTTTTGCATGATGTACGCAATCATAATCGTGGCACTGCGGCTCACGCCGAAGTAGCAGTGCACCAGCACGTGGCGGCCCTCGGCCAGGCTGTCCGCGATGAACCGATTGCTGTCCTCGAAGTGCCGTATCAGGTCTTCGCGGGGCACGTCGGCCGCCTGGATGTGGCGCACGCGAAGATTCGGATGGTCGGTGATGTGGACCGGCAGCGGCACGGAATCCACCGACAGGATGCTCCGGATGGTGTGCCTTTCCAGCGTGCCGACGTCTGCCGCGGCGGACGCATTGCCCAGCCACAGGCCCGGCTCGATTTCGTCCAAGCTGACCGGGCCCGCGTCAAGATCTTCGCGCGTTAGCACCGTGGCCGGTTCCGGGGCACGGCGCACACCGGTCGATACCACCTTCGTGACCACTGCAATGCCCTCGTTCATGGACATGCTTCTAGTTTGACCTATCTTGAACGACTACGCAACGGGTGCGATGCGAAAGAATGTCCCCGGCGCGGTATCCGCCCAGCGACGACGACGACGACGACGACAGGCGCACTTTGACGTAGACACGAAGCACACACGCACACAAAATACAGCGACCGACCGAGCGTGGCCAACTGGGATGGCAATGGCAAAGGAAGCACGGACCTGCGGCAGGCAAATAAGGAATCCAATGCCGTATCTCCTTCACCGCGCTCTCACGGAACCTTTTTGCTGATCGCGCACGCTTACCAGATGGGTTTGAATGGTACTCGAGCAAAATGAAGCACCACTCGGGATCGCCAGCACGCCCGTTTTTTCTTTCTGTTACTGTTTACACTAACGTGCCCTGCTAACCGTGTCCTTCCAAGCGTGGATCCCCGTTTCCGGTGGGTAGAAAGGTGCTACGCTGTGCGCGAAAAAGAAAGTGGTGCCTGTGGGTAGTTTGTTTTGTTTATTTCGGTGCACGGTGGGTGGTGTTCGTGGAAAATCGATGCCCTCGACGCCGTGACGTTTGTTATCAGTGGTTCCCGCTTTTTTTCCTTCGCCGAATTCACCTTTGTTCCCGTTGACAGGTTGGCACAGTGGGAGTGGCAAGCGGTCAGCATATTAAATATTTATTTTAAAATTCTAAACATGTAATGTTGCCTTATCGTTAATAAAGAAGCTTTTTAAAATATTTAAAAGTTTAGCAAAACGTGCTTTTGTGACCTATTTTGTGCATTTTTCTTACGAAATCATGTTTGGAATTGAATTTTCCTCGACCACTGTGATACCGGCGCTGGAAATTTCGGGAAACGTCAAGAAGAAGCAGCATCCCGTTCTGTCAAAGTTCTGAATCAATTCATCAGCAAGCGAAAAGGCTAAAACGCTAGTCCCGAAACGTGCGTGTGCGTGCTTCTCATTTGTTGAACGATTTATCCCCCGCTGCGCAAGAAAACCTGTATTCCCGCGAGCTATCACACACAAGAATGTCTCGTGAAGCGATCGAAAATGTAAGCAACACGGTGCAGCGTGCTCAACAGTGAACGCCCTTGGCCTCTAACATACCCGCGGTCGTGCTTCCTTTCTTTCTTCTCCACAGCTGACGCTGGACCTGGAGGAGATGCGCAAGCTGGCAGGGAGTGCCCAGCGCAGCCGGGTGCAACAGATGCTGGCCATCGACATTCGCAAGCTGGAGACGGACATACAGCGGCAGCGGGATCTGCTTGCCGCCCAGGCGGCCAGCAGCGAACAGACCGTTGCCCGACCGGTCCAGACCTCCGTCCCCGGTGACGTCCGGCGCTATCAGGTCGAGCTGAAGGAGTACGCGTGGGACCAGAGCGACAAGTTTATCAAAATCTTCGTGACGGTGAACGGCGTGCAGCAGGTGCCGGAAGATAACGTGAACGTGGAGTTTACCGAAAACTCGTTCCAGCTGGTGATTAGCGATCTGAACAACAAGGACTACATCTTCGTCGTGAACAACCTGCTCAACTCGATCGACGCGGAAAAGAGCTACCGGCGCGTCAAGTCCGACATGGTGGCGATCTACCTGGCCAAGCAGGGACCGGCCAAGTGGGCCCACCTGACGCTGACGGCCAAGCGGCTGCAGGACCTGAAGGACGAACGGATGTCGGACGGGAAGAAGGCGACGAGCGACGATCCGTCCGCCGGTCTGATGAACATTATGCAGCAGCTGTACGAGTCGGGCGACCCGGAAACGAAGCGCATGATCAACAAGGCATGGCACGAGTCGCAGACGAAGCAAAAAATGCCTACCCTGGAGTAGGGTGGGTGCGGGGTGTTCCATGGCCCTTCGTAATGTAGGTGTAAGGTTTGTTCGACAAGTTCCATTTCATACATAAGCGAATAGTGGAGTAGAGCGCGTAATGGCCAACGTAAACTGTATTTGTAAGTCGAATTAAAATAAATTGTAACAATAACCGGCATTCCACGTTTATGATGAACATGGGCGAATGGTACGGTGCACGAAGGCGTTTGAAAATGTTCAGCCACTTTTAATCATAGTAACCAGCGGGTCGTGTTTTGGCGGGCTCAAACACTTTTTCACCGTTGGATGGTAACGATCAGCTTTCAAAATTTTTCGTGCATAAAGCCCGTACAAACCCGTTCTTGGAATCATGGCCGGTGGGGAAAATGAAGAGCAATCCGAAATCGTGGAACAGGAAGAGGAAGTGGTAGAAGAGATGGAGGAAGCGCTGGAAGAGCTGCAAGAAGAAGAGATGGAGGAAGAAACGGACGTTTCCCGTATATCCGTACTGTCGCAATCCTTCGAGCCACGAATGTCGAGCATTGAAGAAGAGACCGATGCAACACCAGCCGCGCAAGAACCTGCTCGCGAAACGACACCCTCCGTCACTGCTGGAGGGCCTCAGTATGAGCGCATAGAGAAGCTGGCACGCCCGAAGGTGGCCCATCTGGAGGAAACGCTCGAAAGGCACGGTAGACGAATGAAGGACGCGGCGATCGAGCGTATAAAGGGACTGATCAGCGAGCTGAGGTAAGGCCGTCTTGATGTCTCACATTTTCCACTCACTAACGGTTAATCTCTTCCACAGAGGGACGGAAAAGCTTGCATCGGCAGAAGCGCAACAGTCCGCCATTAAACTACCCCGAAATTCCGAGCTGATCTACAAAAATTTGCATTGCAGTTTGCGCAAGGTAGCGTTCGAAACGTTGGCCAATCGGATATTCGACAAAATGCCCGAGCTAATTGTAAAGATGCAGCACAACCGTCCCCAGCGGCTGGCACCGGAAACGAAAGTGCTGTACGATACGTTGCAGGCCACGCTGCAGTGCTACCTGGGGTTGCCGGAGAGCGAGCACGAGGCGCGTATTTTCGAACAGCTGTGCTACGGGTTGACCAAGTTCGTGGAGAACATCATTGAGCAAGTGCATCAGGAGCAGCAGGAGCGGGATGATGCGGAGGGTGGCAAGTTACGCTATCCGGTTGCGGTTGAGCTGGGTAGAAAAGCGTACAAGGAGCGTCAGATGAGAACGGGCAATTAAAAAAATGGGAAAACATTACATTCTAACAATAAACGGAACATCTCTTTAATCAATATTGAATTGTTTGCTTTATTGAAGCCATCCACAAGGTTGAAATATAGATAGAAATAACTTTTAGTTTAAAATGAGTAGTTATTCCAAATTGGGAAGATATTTTCCTTCCCGAAAGTTCTTTGTCGACCACCATGCTACCGATCCATTTGAAAGTCGACATCCAAATGAACAAAGCAGAACAATGTGGCCAGATTATTTTGGCGGTTATCGGTAGGAACACCAAAATTTAAGGATTTTAGAAGGAGCTGGCAGCACCAACAGTAAGAAACAAACGCAATCAATTATCAGCTTACATTGACAAAAAATTCATATTAAAATTTATTGACTTTGATTTAATTTTATTTACCTTCGATTGGGCTCCAAGCAGTCACACGATTGTAGGCCTTCCCGAAGTGTCGAACAAGAAGTAGAACGAGAGGCTCTAAACAAAACTGGTCACTTTGTCGCAGAACGCGGCGCTAGTTTGTTTACAATTCGCAGTTCCCACTAATCTCCGGCAGGCAAACAATGTAGCGTAGGGAGGAGAATTAAATTATTCATCATTTAATGTGTTTCATGCATAGATCTAGTTCCACGATAGCAATAAAATTGCACATATCTTGTCGTTCGAAGCTATGAATGTACAATGGAAGCTGAAAACGTGAAGCATGAGGCAGAAAACGAGCAGGATGTCGACGATGATGAAGGTGATGAAGCATCGCATGCTTCCTCCGTTGGTGATTTTTCCGCCAGCGAAGATGAATGGACACCGGAGAAGGAAGAACAAACCAAAGTTGCGGAAAAAAGTGCACCGAAAAGAAAATCGAAAGCCCAACCGGCTAAAAAACCGTACGTATAAAGGCCGCAGTCCATCTACATTGCACAACGGTATGTAACATGTTCCTTTGCCTTTCCCACAGCATTGTGCCGGCCCGTGTGTCGCGAAGGATAGCCGCCAAGAGGGGTATCGTTTTGCCGGAAGAGCCAGAAACTGCCGAACTGCCGGCCAATGCCCAATCCATTCCAGCGCCAAGCTCCAGCGAGGATGAGTCGGCTAGCGAGGAGGAAAAGAAAGCGCCCAAAAGAGCGAAAAGGAAACCAGTCCGTAGAAAGGGGAAACCACCCGCGCGCCAGAAATCACCTTCCGCTGACGATGAACCGATCAAGCTGACCACATTCACGGTGGAGCAGCTGTATCGTAAATATCGTCCGGATTTGGCACATCCCGAACGGCCGAGCACTTCGAAGGCACCTGCCGCTCCTCCGACGAAGCGTACTAAACCCAACTCAGCGGCCGGCGATGGTACGGGCGATGAGTCTGAGAGCAGTGGCGATGATTATTTGGTCGACCCGAGCGAGTTGGACTTGAATTCGGACTTTTTTCGACCATCCGAGCAGGAGAAGGAACAGCGGCATGCGGTCAATCTTTACTTCGACTGTAATGCCGGTGTCGAGTTGACTGATTCCGAGGAAGAGGAAGATGCAAGCGATCGGGTCGTCGGGGGAGAATCAAGCACAACGGCGGTAGACAATGAGAGAAAACTGGCCGATGTAGAGTTGGGCAAGAAGCTTATTCAGCAAATCAATCAATCCAGCGAAGCGTACGTCCAAATGGTCCGGCTAGCGGAAGCGGCAACGGCACGGAACGTGCCACCGCAGGGCGGCAATGATCCGGGTGCAGGGTCATCGAAGGCGGGCAAGGGCAAAGAAGCTACCGCGGAATCCCGTCAGCAAGAAGATATCGATCGGCTGCTGGTCGCGGGCGAGAAGTTGCCCGGTCGGGAGGGAAAAGGTCTTACCGCCGGCTTTGGTAGGACCGATTTTGTGAAGGTAGCACCGTCCAAACCGGCGGCCAAGGCGGACACGCCAAAGGAGATCGAAATTACGCTCAAACTCGGCCCGGAAGGGGACGGTAAGGGTGGCTCGCAGAAGCGCACCTTTGACGTGCTGACCGCGCTGAAACGGTTCATGAACCGCGAGAAACGCACCAGCCAGATAAACGTCCACAAGGTGGCACTGCTCTGCTGGATCGGGCACGGCACGTACGTGAACAGTGTGCTGCGCAAACCGTCGCTGATGCGCTTCGCCCTGAAGAAGCTGCTGCCGGGCGTGATGGGCCAGACGAGCGCGGCCAACCGTCCGAATGGGCTGACCAATGTGCGGTACTTCCAGGAGCTGACGCGCTACTACCGGCGCACCGTCACGCTCAAGGACGATACGATGTTTTACCGCCAGCGGCAGCATCCGGCCCTTGGGAAGTTTCTTATATTCGCGATCGCGAAAAAGGCCACCTACTGCCGGCGGGACTACATACTGCTGTTTGTGCTGATGCTGCGGATAGTGGGCGTCCATGCGCGGCTAATCATTGCCCCGCCCGTTCCCCCGAAACACGTCCCATCCGATCAGCTGTACAAGATGAACCCGAAAACACCGCAGGAGATGGCGATGGAGCGGAAGCTGCTGGAAGACTTCCGGCAGGCACCGCGCGACAGCATGGTGTACGTGGCGAAACAGAAGCTGCGTGCGCTGATCGCCAAGCAGAAGGATTCCACCGGGAAGGGCGTTAAGCGGAGAGCGGCTGGTGGTGGCGGTGGTGGTGGATTTTCCATACCGCAGCTCGATGGCGGTGCGGATGAGCCGTCACTGTTGGCACGGGATAAGAAGCAAAAGCTCAAGCTTATGAAGGGTTCCTTTTTGAGGGTGGAAAACAATCGGAAACCGGCGCTGCCGGTGGAAGGGGACGATGAAGAGGAACAGAGTGCAGTGCCGGATGAGGTGCAGCAAAGGCGGCAGCGCATATTGGCCGCGTATCGGGCACGGGCAGCACGGCTTGCCAGCAAGAAGGAAAAAGACGCCAAACGAAAGGGTGACGATGGTAAGAAGAAGGCGAATGGAAAGGTGGGCTGTGGAGTGGACTACTGGGTGGAGGTGTTTTGTGAGCATGAGGACAAATGGATCACGATCGATGTGCTTAAAGGGAGCGTTTATAATCTCGAGGATATTGTGGTAAGGGCTGCAATTTATTTGGTTTTCTTAAATGAAATTTAATGCTGTATACCTCTCTCTCTCTATTGTTTCCAGAAACAAGCAACGCAACCAATCGCGTACGTCCTGGCCTGGAACAATGACGGCACAATCAAGGACGTCTCACCCCGTTACATCTCCCGGCTCGGTAGCAAGAAGAGTAAACTACGCGTCGAAGACGCCTGGCTAGAGAAGGCGCTCCGACCGTACCGTGGCAAGCGCACCAAGCGGGATCTGATCGAAGACGTCAAGTTCGATCGATTGCTCAACAAGCGGCCCTTCCCGGAGCAGATTGGCGAGTACAAAAACCATCCCAAGTACGCAATCGAGCGGTATCTGCTGCGGAACGAAGCAATCTACCCGCGGGATGCGCCCATCCTCGGACACATACGCGACGAACCGATCTATTTGCGGGACTGCGTGCACACGCTCCATTCGCGCGAGTCCTGGCTACGACAGGCGAAAACGGTCCGCCTACACGAGGAACCGTACAAGGTGGTAAAGGCGAAGGCAAAGTACGACCGCTTTACCGGGGCAGCCATTACCGGGCAGACGGTGGAACTGTTCGGTGAGTGGCAGGTACAGGACTACGTACCGCCGGTCGCAAAGGATGGGCTGGTGCCACGCAGCGCGTACGGCAATGTGGACCTGTTTCAGCCGTGCATGCTGCCGAAGGGTACGGTGCATTTGCAGCTGCCCGGGCTGAATCGAATCTGTCGCCGGATGCGGATCGACTGTGCGCAGGCCATCACTGGGTTCGAGTACCGGAACGGAGGCTGCCAGGCGGTGTACGATGGGTTCGTGGTGTGCGAAGAGTTTCGCGACCGGCTACTGGACGAATGGTACGCGGAGCAGGTCGAGCTGCAGGAGAAGGAGGACGAACGGCGCCGGAAGCGTATCTATGGGAACTGGCGACGGTTGATCATGGGGCTGTGCATACGGAAGAAGCTGAAGGATCGGTACAATTTCGATAACATGTGAAAAATTGTGCACAAGGAGATGCTTTCGATTCGAGGAAAACCGTTTGAAATATTTCACTCCGGTTCTCGGGGTGTGAAATACTTCTGTGCAAGCATTTTACAACTTGCATGCAAAGAACAGTTTTTCGCAAACTGTTCAACTCTGTTCAAGCACTCTCGTGAGGACATTCAAAAGAAAATTCGTTGTTCATTGCAAATGTTTTAAATCCTAGGACTGCCGACATGAACATCGCATATATGTGACGTACCTTAATTTGTTTAATGCTACGCAATTATAGCGTACTAGGTAAGATATTAGTGTATTTTTTTCCCCACCAATAAAGATATTAACTCCTAGCTTAGAGGGTGCTTCCGCTAATGCATTTAATTCGTTGTAGGTATTGATACTAGCCTCCATGAATGATAAACTTTTACTCCCGCTCTCACCTCTCTATTCAATTAAATTCGTTTAGTTTAATACCATACGTTTTGCGACCAAGAAGTTTGCGACCAAGAAGTTTGCGGCCAAGAATTTTGCGACCAAGAATTTTGCGACCTTCTTGGTCTAATCTTGTACAGAGTCCTTGGCGGGTAGCTCTTACTTGACACTTGTCAGCGCTCTCAGGTGTATTTGGTATCGTGCTGATTTTTGCTTCCTTTGAAACTCGAATCGCGAGTTTAAGGTAATCTAGTGTAGGGCGCAATCCTACACAAACTTCTTGGTCGCAAAATTCATGGTCGTGCGCAAAACAAGATTGTTGTGATCAAAATCTTTGCGACCAAGGATTCAAATCAGTCAAAGATACAAAAAACCGCTATGTGTTTGTTTTTTTATATTACAATTCTGACCAATTCAAACATAATAAGAATTGATACTCATGCATTAAACGTGATAGTAACGACCAGCTCACATGAATTTAAATTTAGGATTCGAAAAATATAAAGCACGAGCACGATGTTTGGTTAAACCAATGCCACCGGTCCGGTACGAGCTAGTTTAGGAACTGTGAAGAATTTCGTCGGTATCTTGTGCCTGGACAGTGGTGGCAGGTCTCCCCGGCTGATCCCGTATGTGACAAGCACTTCAACCAAATCCTCACTTACTCCAGCTCGTTCCGCTTTATCCTCGACGGTATCCTCCCCTTCCGGCTGGCCTTCCACCTGTTCGACTTGTGACGACCGTGGTGTAGCACTCCCCTCTCCGCCGGTTGAGACACGCCCTGCCCCTTCCAGCCAGTCTCGAGGTGGTGAGGTTTGTGCGAGCAGCGGACTGGCTGATCTCTTTGATGTTGATGTTGCTGCTGGTGTTTTCTCCTGCTGCTTTTCCAGGCGCTTGCCAGTGAAACTTCCTCCGGTTGGCGTCGCTTTTCCCAGCCCACCGATAGGCATAAAGTCGCGATCCCGAAACCGGGCAGTTCCGCTCAGAAATGCCACCTTCATGTTACGGCGTCCCTTCCGGGGTCGGACGGGAATATCGATGGAGTTCAAACGAATCGTTGCCTTGCCGTACCGTATCGGTGGGATCGGTTGTACCGTGATTGGCTGTGATTGGTCGGAAGCGAGTGGTGGCAGCGCGTCACGGATGTCGTACCGGCCCGGAGGTGGACGGAAGAAAGGCTCCCGGCAGTATAGATCGTACGTGTAGCAGCACGGCGGAAGAGGGCGCTGCTTGCTGACCGTTTGTCCGGGGTGTGGTGGGAGTTGTGGCTTTGCCGGATCGTAGTTGCCGGGACCGGGATGGTTCGGATCGCGGTAGCAAACCGTCGGTTCAGATAGGGCCAAACGCAGCGTGGGACGGTCGGTCATGCGATCACCTGTGTGAGCGAATGTTCGAAATTAGTCAACCCAGCACGTAGTTATGGAAATAGTAAATCCAATTAAATGGCGCCCTCTAGTGGGTAATATCGTTAATAAGGATTTATTTAGCAGCAGCAGAGACCAGAGCTCGGGGATAGTTTGTTCGTAGAGTTTAAGAGTTGAGACTTCCCACAGCTCGGGGCTGCTCTTTTACATTACAGCCGTCTACATTCCTCCTGGAGAACACTTACCTCCAGAAACTAGCGCTTGTGTAGTGATTCAATGCACGGATGTAAAAAACACACACAAAAAATGGTTTCTAAAAATGCAAAATTATTTCCGCCACACAAAAAGAGAAATGCTTTCGCCTCATAAATCAACATTTGTGTCGTAAGATTTGACATAAAGCACACACACACTCACATACACAGACTTTTTCCTTTTTTTCCCCCGACATGGGAGGCAAGAAATAATCCCGCTCACGTCAACGACCTTACATACACACAGTACGCGGGCGGCATTCACGTGCGGCATCCGGTGGCGCAGCGGTTACGTTGTTGTGGGGAATGCAAATTAAGGGTTCCGGTCGACTGGAAGTGATATTTTCGAGGGAAAATGATCTTCTCCTACCATGTTCCTAGCCCTGGCAGCACGGTGAGTGAGTTGTTTGTTTATTTGGCGTTTTTTTTCCGCGGTGCGGTGTGGACAAAACAACCACCATGCTCTTTCACACATTTTGGTTGTTGTACAGCGTGATGTATCGTGTTTTTTGTTTTTGTGGTTAAATTATTGAGCCCATTGAAATAATCTCCTCCTTCCGAATGATGACTGGGCCGGGGAGATGCGAGCCAACATTAGGCTGATCCATTTCCATAATTTTAAAAAGGTAGCAAAACATGAATCACACCAGCACTTATTTAAAAAAAATCAAACCCAGTTGTGCGTGCGAGTAGCAAAAGAAGGGAGGCAAAGATAAAACACATCTCTGGTGGCGTCTTAATGGCTGCCAAAAGAAGCAAGGGCCCGGGGTTTTCCCCATAATAAGCCACGTGGATGCATTCGGGCCGGGCGAGAGCGCCGAAATGTGCTTTGGTAGAATTTCTACACTTCAATTCCTTCACCCCCCCCCCTTGACGGCTGGTGAATCGGAGGTTCGGGTTCAGGATTTGGACGGTGCTACGGTCCTCTAAGTGCTCGTGCTCGGAAACATATTTAGTATTCCGTGGCGGGAAGGCAAACGTGCATATAAGCTTTTCGGGCCGGGCAAGTTCACTTAGTGCTCTCACCGTAGCGAATGACTGGAATTGTAATGATTTCCAATTTATTTGCATGCCCAAGCACTCGCGTAGTCGTCTCACACATACGCCCCTTTGCTAGATGATTGGTCGTGGTTGTGAAATTTCACAAGTTTCGTAAGATTCCCCCTGGCTCGCTGGAAGCTGGACCACATAAATCATTGTGCTTTGACGCTTAGGGTGCAATAACTTTACCCAGCAATGTTTTATGGCGAGCAAGTGATTGTAATGTAAGGAGTTAAGTAGTTTTAGTGTTGGCAAAGTGGTCTAGTAGTTTATTTAAACAATCGAACAGCTTGATAGGTTCTTTTTGCTAAACTAAATTATTTTACAAAATTATTCCATTTTTATGTGATATAAAAACACTGTTTATTAGGCTAGTAATTTATTCATCTAGTTATTTATCTCGTATTTTTATAAGAAAAGACCACATCTAACGGCCAAAAGTATTTGAGAAATGGAAAAGTATAGTGATACACTAACGGAACAATCAAATCTACAAATTCAAACACAACATATTGCACTGGGCACTATTTAAAATAAGTAACAGAGTATTCTTCTTACATGAAGCTAGAAGTTCTATTAAGCTAAACGGTCCATTACAATTCGCCTACTTGATAAACAAAACAGAACACATTTGAAAGTGGTTCCAATTGACCAAATATAGCTCACATAGAATAGAACGTCCAACGAACTGACATTAGAGGATGCAGAGCAAAAGAGTGTAAGAAGAGAGAGAGGATAAAAAAAAAAACTCTGCTGGGAGTTTTCTTTTTCCCTGTTGCTGTAGTCAACCACATCCCAGCCAGTGTGCGCCGGATTCGGTACACAATCGGCATGGTTTAATTTCAAAAGCCCTCATCCGCTTTTGCTATTCATCCCATCAACTTCGCTCGTACATCATCGCGCATCCGGAATATGTTTTATTTGCCCAGGGCCCGCACACTGCCTTCCCCCACACCAGCGCCGTGCGTTTGCCCTTCCCACGGCTATTTAATCCATTTCCCAACACATCCACGTTGATCCCCCCCCAGAGTGCAACCTGTTCCCTGTTTCCTTCTGGTGCGCGTCGCCAAAGGATCTCCCCTCAGAAAGGATCGTGTGGGGGGGGGGGGGGGATAGGAGGTCAAGCCGCTTAGTGCTCGCCTTTCAATAGATTCAATGATGTGTGTACACCACGCACACACACACACACACAGACACATTTGATGTATGTGTGCATGTCTATATCTATGGGAAAGTCGCACGGTATGACGTACGGTTAGTTACACCTCCCGCCTCCATGGCATGGCACAGCGACGTGGATGGTGAGGATCGCTGCCAATATATAAGGCCGGGCTTCGTCTCCTTGCCCCACCATACGTTTACTTACACACTGAGAAATACTTTCATATTCATACTGGCTTTGGCTATAAATCAAGACTCGGGACGTGTGCACTTTTTTTCTCCCCACTGTATGTGTGCGCTTCTTATTCCCTTTCTTGTGCAGCACCCCGTTGGCAGCATTTCTTCTCTCCTTGCCACACCTACCCAATTTGAATCCGTCACAGGCGCCAGCCCACCCCCATCGCCCACCGTTCCCCCGGCTTTTGCCGACCCTCTCCTGGTTATGGTTGGTTGGTTGGCCAGGACTCGGCTTTACGATTTTCCATTTACCAGCTTTCCTTCGAATGCCACACATTGCCCCGATGTCGGGTATGGGTATGGGGTATAGCAACACTGAACCAAGAGTCAAACCGGCACAGCAACGTCCCAGTTTTTTTTTGGTTCATCCTTCGTGCAAGACTTCTTCCATTCCATTTTGAGCACATTGGCGGAACGAACCAGCAACCGTGTCCTGTCCCTACACGGATCCAACCCGGCAATCCCGGGACGGAAACGGCTTTAGAAGGCCGTGAAGCAACAGCGCCATTGCGAGCGACATTGATGTCGATAGCTGGTTGTGTGTGTGTGTGTGTGTGTCGCATAAAGCATTTGCCAGTTTTGCTGCTTGCAACGGTGACCGGCTTGGAGAGGCGGTTTATGTTTATTTAAAGTACTGTTTGTATTTTATCGGCTGTATTAGCAGAAGCTGCAAGAAGGAAGTGTTGGCCGCGTTTTCTTACCCCGGAAAGCTCATAAAATAGGACCACACTCGCAGGAAAAAAATGTAAATATGAATGGCAAAAGTTTTATGGACTGCCCGCAAGGGTGTACGAGATCATGTGTACAGCCGCCGGGGCGACCAAAGAAGGTTACTGACCTGGCCGCCTGCACCAGCTAAACTGCCCCCTCGAAATGCCAACTGCAGGCAAAGCTTCCGGCATATGTTCAGAAGCCACCCTTTACAAGCAGCACGACACACGAAAACAACCGCGCTTTACCGGACTTTCCAAACAAAGGGTACCCGTTTCCACCTACTTTTAAGTCCCCGTGCACGCTCCTCCTCCATCCGAAAAAGTGCCGTAAAACATAAGCCAACGCAGAGCGTTTGATACACACGAGCTTTGCTCACCTGATGGCACGGAACAGGCGTACATAAATAGTACACTTACCGGGTCGTATTTTACCGACAAAGTATTTGCGCGGATGCAATAACTTATTCATCTCGGCCGGTAGGTTGATCGTGTTGATGTCCACCGGGTGGCGCTGGCTGCTGTTCGGGCCGGTGGCGCCACCGCATCCGAATCCACCTGGAAAGTGTAAGCAATGTGAAAAGTGTAAGCAACAAATATGCGCTCCGGTTCCCATCTCCTCCTCCTCGGTGGCACGTAATAAATAACCCTATTAGGCAGTTATGATGCTTGTGCTCACCCCCCTCACAATTCCCATATCCTGTTCTCACTGTTGGCGGAAAATTACAGTTGCATAATCCGATTGCACTGGAATGGGGCGAAGGATTATAGCGCATTATAATGGGGCGGGTGCGAACAGGCAAAAAATCAATCCAATTGGCAATTGATGTGAGAGGTTCCTCTCGCAACGCAGAGTAACACCCAATTAACTATTTATTGCTGGCGAGTTGGCAGCGAATCGAGATAGTAGCGTATACAGGGGTAGCTCGCTCCGAAGTGATGCATACTTATTTTACAGATCCTTCTGGGTATGGTGAATATGCGCCGTGAGCGTATAGTAAGTTAATGCATGGTAACTGCATTCAAAGCTATGCAAAAGTTGAATCAAAGCTTCTTTGTTGTTTATATCGTTTAACATTTCGCTTGTTCTTGGAACGTTTTGTTGCTGCTAACAGTTTAGTGTGCTATAATTCGCGTTTGTTCATTATATCTCTGAAAACTATATGTTACTGTCTAATATTTTTGTTTTATTGGATTGAATTGTATTGAGGGGGATTTGATTGGCCTGTTTCTTATTTTTTCATATTGTTATTATTCAATCACTTAACTTGATTTCACTTTACATTCTTTTTTAAGGTTTACTTACTAGGGGAAGGTAGGTAAGAACGGACACTGCGGGTAATATGGGCACTTATCCTAAACACAATGAAAATAGTAACTATCAAATAATTCAACAATCCATTGTCCAAACTGAAAGTATTACAACACATTTGAGAACATCTGTTTTGGCATGATATCTGCAAAATTGGTTAAATATATGAACAAAACAAATTTTCAATCCTGCGCACCCTTGTGGATCTAAATTGACTTTTACGTATTTTACGCTCTACTACATGCATTGTTTATATTTCCGACAGTTTTACAAATTGAATGAGTTGTCTCAATTATTAAGCAAAAAAAAAAAAAAACTGGTGAAAGGTCGACAATGAACGCAATAAAATCTTTTGTTTCCTGGCAGTTTAAACATCCTGACACCAATGGGGGAAAAAGACGAACACTCTGTCGTAGGGAAAGATTGACACCGGTTTTTTTTAAATTTATTTTACTTCTTGTATCAATTGGTGATGAACAGACGTCATCAAATACCTCTAATAACGCTAATCGGAAGACATAAACCATCTAGCAACTAGAGGAAGCATTTAAATATGCGAGGAACTGAACACCGATCATAACAGTAGCCATGCGTTATGGTAATACTCGCGCGACACTGATGAGGCATCTCAAGAAAACCCAAATACTGCTTCGACTTGGACCATTTGCTTGTGTGTTTAATGAACAACATCAATTAGACATCATTACAGTAGTAGAATACAGATTTTATGGGATTTTAATTATCTTAAAGCTGAATTTTGGCTTGGTGGGAAAAACGCCCTGAAGAGGCTATTTTTTAACATGCCCACCCTGAAGCGAAGCTCTAAACTGTTCTTCTAAAAGCTGAAACAACATCATCTCTTAGTGCCCGATGTTTCAGTAATGTCTTAGATTCTGCATTCTACGATATGTTAAAAGCGGTGCTTGCAATTCCCAAATGAAACGGCTAAACGAACCGTCGTTGCAATTAGCCAAGAATATTTTGTATGTACCCGCCAGGGAATGGAGAGCAATAGAATATAATGCAATCCTGTAACCCTCTTAAATTTCCTACGTTTGCAACTTAAATTTCTATAGGTGTTCATCCATTTTCCCCATATAAGGTCTTCGTCTTATCCAAACATTTTAAAACTGCGCGAAACAAAAGTTATTAAATAACGAAAAATGTCTAACACATTTTCTAGAAAAATATGTATGTTACGCAAAGTATGCACATTTCCATGGTCGCTGTATTAATATTTCTCTAGAATATTTACATTTTCCTTCATGTGTCCGCCTTTACCTACCTGAACGTGTTATTAAGTTAGTTAAGCCGACGAATGAGTTATTGAAGATGAGTTAATTTTGAAGCAAACATTTAAACCATTTTCTTAAACTATCAATTTAACTCGTGATTTGAACGATTGAGTGAACCAAAGAAGAACTAAGAATTATAGACCATTTTACAAACCCTTTGCATCCATCCATCTAACCCTTAGGGCTGTCCTCGGATTGAGAAATTGCCCCGGAAATCTATCGGAGCCGGCTAGTAAATTTCGGCTTTTGCCAAACGTGAAAATCGCCATTAATAGAAGCATCATCACAGCGGTTTGGGCAAACGTACCGTACCGTTCAAAGAGGGGAACTGGAGACACGCAGGTGAAAACCGCCAACCTACCTTTAGTGGGGCCGTCCCGTACTGCTTTGCTGTCGCCACCTGTTGATTGGTTAGCTAAATCTGCGAGACTTCCACCTAATCGATATCTGCCGCAAAATACCCACCACCACCACCACCACCACCACCATCATCATCATCATCGTCATCATGATTGCGTGATCAGCAGCCGGGGTGAAGCGTATCCCGATAAGCAGGAAACGGAAGCGTTGAAAAAGGGGAGAGAAGAAAAAAAAAACGAAAAGAGATATCGGTAGAGTGTGAAGGGTGGCAAAATAGCATCGATATAAAATTTTAGAAACGACGAACGAGGCCCACACTCAGCACTCGACGGGCGCTCTGGGCCACTTAAGCAGGGGATGGCAAAGGAAGTTCGGGGTTAGTCCTGGCTTTTTTTTTGGTGCCTGTGTGTGTGTTCAGCTCCATCGTGTGAGCAGCAGGATCTAGGGAAGGATCCGAAAAGTGGTAAAGTAAAACCTGTGATGATGGGTGTAGCTGTGTCTGTGCCTTGGTGAAAAAGCTACTCAAGAGAGGCGGCCGCCTCCAAACCGGCACCGGAAGGTTCGCAATCGAAACGCAATCGGATCCGATCGGATCAAGGTGATAAACATTAGCAAAGCAGCATGCCCGCCGTGTGCGGCTTTTATGAGGCTGGGAGGGTGAAATGGGGGCATAAGGGCAGAAGAGGGCCGGGGCTCGTGCACAAAAGTGGCCGCCTAGCCGACTAAACGAGATGGAAAATTGGTCGTTTCGGGTGTGAGCGCCAGGTGCGTGCCGGGAAAGATGATGGATATCGATTCGAGGGAAACGTGTGCCGTTTTGGGGGTTGGAGCCGGCTTTGCCGGGTGCGATGGTGGCTGATGGAAAACTGGCACTGCGCGGTGGTGGAAGATAAATTTCATCTTTCTCAGCACTTCCGCACGCGTTCCGAGTGTCGTCAATTTGCTTGTTTAAAGCGATCCACCCCATTCGGGTCGGTTTTTTTTTTGCCGTGAAGTAGAAACGTTACGTTAGGTGCACAACATTCAAAATCTAGCCTTGGGTGGAGCTGGGGACCGAAGCATCAAGGAGTAGGTTCACTTTTCATTCATCCCACCACTTCGGTTGTGATAAAAATATCTAAACGGCAATAAAAAAGGGGCGGAAAATTTAGATAAATTTGATTGAGTGCCGCACGTGAGAAGCTTGAGAAGAAGAGGGTTGCCTTTTTCCAGTTGACTTTACCCCCTTTTGGGTGGCTTTTGAGCTTCGGTTTTATTGTAGGTGCGATAAATTAGAACAAAGCGACAAAGTGCGACTTACCTGCCCGGTGGTAGGCACCACTCCTTGCGCCCATCACGCAACGGTCTAGGACAGTCGGGCCATGCAAACCGGTGCGTACTACATCGACGGTGCGCGTGCACAGCTGAGCAGCTGGGCGGTTGGGGTTGAGTAATTGGAGATGACTTCTTTTCGTGCCGGTCTGAAAGAGGAACGAGGAATCGAGAATGAGCGTAAATTTTACGTGAAATAGCAAAACGAAAACCTTTCCTTTCTTGTTTAAATGATCTTGCAGTCCGTTACCAATTAGCGGCTCGCTGGAGGTGTAAGATAAAATGAGGCTCTTAATTTAAATAAAAGATTTTGATACGCAATGCTTGTGGGGTCTATGAGGGCCTTAGAAAATTGCTGTAATTTATAAAGTACTGGGCGCCTCCATGTGGACAATAAATGTGTTTTTTTCCTTTGGCACAACCATTTATTGCTATCGCACAACTCGTCCAACGCTTGCAATTCAAATAAAACACATCCAGCTTCATCTATTTCTCCTAACAGTCACCCAGAGCCACATTGCTACCAGCCAATAAGAGCGTCCGAGCAACTTTCAGCTTCACCTCATAGCTCATTACACTGTTAGCAGAAACTTTGTAACTCTCTACCATCGCACCAGGTATAACTAGGTGGTACAGTATCGGACAGAAAGATAGGGCATTGGTTTTTTAACGCACCATGCACCCGTTGGGCCATGTTTATGTGTGGTTTGTATGTGTTTGTGTTTGTGTATGTGTGTGTATGTGTGTGTGTGTGTGTGTGTGCATGTGTGTGTGCATGTGTGTGTGTGTGTGTGTGTGTATGTATGTTTGAATGTGTATTGATGTGTGTCTTTGTTTCACAAGTAGGTCGTGTCGTATAGATTTGTAAGTAGTTTTTTTGTGTTTTGGGTTAGGTTTTTGGTGTGATAAGCAGGACCACCGCCCTCGCGATCAGTGTGTTTTCGATATATTAACAATGTTACGGTCTTCTTTCGCCGTGGTCTTCTGAGGACGTCCGGTTGACTTGCGCGTTTCGGTTGTCCAAGCGCGTTTCAGTTGTCTAAGCACGTTTCGGTTGTCCGAAGCGCGTTTGCCACAAAAGTGCGCGATCGTTCCATTACGAACTCGATCCTTTTGCGCTTAATGCCAGCAGCAGCCATTCGCTTTTACATATGGCGCTGATAATCGGTACAACGTTTACCTCGACCCATTGTTACTAACATTGCTTGCTTGGACCGTCAAGAACGCGCTGGTTTAAAACTTGGACACGGCTGATCCCGTGCTCTGCCTGTGTTCTACTTCTATACGCGATGAATTACATCGTTGTCGAGCAGCGAAAACATCGCATGGATAAAAACTATCAACGAGTACGCGAGAAAGCGTCTTCCCTTCAAAATCGAGAAAAGAATACTGCCGCGCTCATGAAACAAAACGCCCATTGAAAAGAACAACTGCGCGCCAGCTCAATGCACGCACAAAGTTTACCATTCGCACACAACGTGCAACGCAGAGATGCACGAAGGCCTTTCAATGGCGCGCACTGGAGAAACACCTGTGAGGGAATGCCGAGTTCATTGCTATTGTGCGCGTGTCCATTTCGCACCAGTGTCGCATTCACATTCATGAAACAGCACACCTGCGTTTTCGTCTGAGAAACAAGCGCTGCTGTCGATGCAAACTTTAGTTTTTATCCAAGTGTAAACGCACAATGTTTCACATGATAACACACATAATAAGAATAATTTCAACGCAATATGACATCATGGCAAGCTATGTTTTTCAGACACAAACCCGCGCACTTGCTAATACACATTAAAAAGCACATTCACTTTCTACTACTACACACACACACACACACACAAACACACAAACAGACACACACACACACACACTCACACACACACATACACACACAAATACACACATACACACACACAAACACGAGTAACGTGGCAAAACAAGTGCACGGTGCATTGAAAAAAAAGGGTCCTATCTTAATGTCCGTTACTGTACACCGAGCACAAAAGTTCTACCGGGCAATCGTCACCGGGTATGTAGCGTGCGCTGTGTGCTGGCAGTTGTTCCGCCAATTAGATATTTTATGATGGGTTGTTCGTTCATCGATGGAACTAATTTGAAATTGTTTGTGTTTTATGTTGACTGTCGTTCAAGCGCTGTGTGCTCCATTTGCCGCGCTGCCATCACGACGGCAAAGTGGATCGTAAAATCGAAACCCATCGAAACTGTCACTAAAATCCCACATAACAACGATGGTTGATCTATTGATCACATCCCGGTTTCTTCACGTGGAACTGTCTCTACCCGGGTCAAAAGGACGTTTGGGAAGGGCATCGCCAATCAAGCGCCCGCTCAACGAACAACAAAAGCAAGGTTTAGGTCATGAGGTCATAAAAGATGTTGTCCTGTAAAAAATAACTGTTGGCTTAGTTGCTAGGGTCCTCATCTCGATTATTCTGGTATTCGATAAAAACCAACCGAAATAAATCCTTGCGCTTGAAAATAAATCCTTCAAGTTGAACTCTATCCATATGTGATGCTTTTTGAATCGTCTGAGGGAAAACATCTATTTTACATCCTTTTATTAAACGCATAAGCTGCCAATCGCATCAACTTTGCGCACATATGCACATTTCCACTAGAAGGCAAACAGCATCAAAAAGGCCATCATCAGCGAAAACAGGCCCATCGCCTCGGACAGGGCAAAGCCCAGGATGGCGTAGGAGAAAATCTGCTGCTTCAGGGTGGGATTCCGTGCGTAGCCTATGATAAGCGCACCGAACACCGTTCCAATGCCCAGGCCGGATCCTCCAACGCCGATCGTTGCCAGGCTGGCTCCAACGAATTTGGCCGCCGTGTCTACATCGCACCGCCGGCAGGACGTCGAGAGGTGTCGCTTGAGCGCGGTTGGGAGAGTGGTTGGACCGCAAGGCGAACGAAGGATGGTACGCGACAACCAAAGGCTGTTCCGTTTGTCTGCGACAGCGCCAAACGCATCTGCAACATTACAGCGGAAGTGGTTTAATGTTAGTAGTAAAAGATAGATATTGTTATACTTATGTGAAACAATTCCATAGCTCCGCAAATGTTTTTTAATATCATACAACAGTTTGAAGAGTAATCCATTCTGTCCACAAACATTTCTACTTTTGAAGGATATTTTCTTGCAAAATTACTTAAAACTACACGACTTACTTAAAACGACTTAAAATACAGTTTAAAAGCAATATTCTAACAAACTTTCCAAAACGCTTACCTTTCGTCAGTTCATTCACATGATATTTCGCCATGCGCTGGAACAGTGAGGCCTGCTCGAGCTTTCTGGCACATTGTTGCTTTGTATTCCTTTCGACAGAAGTCGATCGAACGTTCAGCTCTTGTTAGTATGCAAAAAAGAGACAGAGAAATAATGTTATTAGATGGTTTTGTATTTCCCGGAAGCTTATTGGGCAAAATGGGTATCCCGATTGCTCGATGTTGCTCATTTACTAGTCCCACCTGCTCCATGAAAAAAATACATCCAACAGCCCATCGTGGAAATAATCCGCAATCCACACCAACCGAACTAGATCAACTTTCAAAAACAGAAGTAATGTGATTTGCCTTTGAAATGAAATTTTAGGAAATTTCAAACATCACAAGAACCACGAAACCATAGCAGTAGTAAAAGTACGGTGGCATATTGCACGGGAGAGGCATATTTCTGATGAGCATGGCAACAACAGCCCCTGTACAGCGTTGAAAGCTATCCTCCGCCTCTCGTCGGGGAAGTGGAAAAACATTGCGAAAGGAATGGTTGCGAGCAATAAGAAAAAAAAATCGAAAGATGTACAATAAAAGTTTTGCTATTTTCTATCACTGCCGTTGCTGCGTTGCTTTGTGTGCGAAGGCGTCCCCATGGAAGGGCCATAGAAAATGGACACCTTGCAATTGCGTCCGAGCGAAAAATTGAAAACCAGTAATGCCACTAACACAAGCAGACCAGCTTCTTGGTTTACATTCCTGCCCAACGCTTGGGCAGTTCATCTCTTGCGAAGGGTAGAAATCTCCTTCGAAATCTGGCCGCAAACCTATCTTTAGGCTCTTGCCACAATAAGCCACACACGTCGAAGGGCATAACATAAACACACACGTGCGCTATCCTTCTTTTCAATTCACTACAGCACCGTCGAGATGGGTGTGTTGCAGTTGATACAACTTCCTAACCGGAATCAGCCCCGCAAGCGCAACGAAGCGTCGGTCCCCTAAATGAGAAAAACAAACTTTCTCTTCATGACCATCCACCAGCAAACGGTCTTCGGAAAAAAACAGTTAAGCCCTTCCCCACACATCTTACAGGGTTTCCCACGATTTATTAGTCAGTTCCCATGGTTTTTTGGTGCGTTCCCACGATTTCTTGATCGTATCCCATAGATTTTTGGTTCGTTTCCATAATTTATTGGTATTTTCCGATTGGATATCAATACAATTAGACCCAAAAATTCTGGGAAACGGCCAAAAAATCGTGGGAACGCACCAAAAAAATATGGGAACCCACCAAAAATTGATGGGAACCAATCAATAAATCGTGGGAAACCCTGTATCATCATCTTCCCCAACTCGCAAAAGGAGAAAAATCATCATCCAGAAAATCACGCATCGTTGTTTGGGACGGGTGCAGTTTGCAGGGCCGGCCGGACGAACGTTTGTGTTTCGAACCGGGTACCAAAATCGTTTCCGAATCACCGAAAAAAAAACACCCCCACCAGACCGTGCTGGTTGGCCGTTGGCCGACGAATTTGTTGTTGAAATGGTTTTCGACTACACTTCGACCATTCCCAGTTCGCCTTCACCTTTCGGCAATAGCAACCGTTCCTTTCCCAAAAATTTCCCACTTCCGATCAGATTGCTTTTGAGGGCCCATCGTTTCCTCGCAGTCGCGTGAACTACATAGCGCCTCTCTTGGCGATGGTCTTGCGCCGGGAGAAGGTTTCCCAAAAGTCCAAAAACGGCCCGGAATGGCAAAAGTTTGGGCTGCAAGCTTGCTGCTTTGCTACAAGAGAGAGAGAAAGAGAAACAGGGAGTATGGGTAAGGAAAGGCATAGTAGTTTTAGTAGCGACAGAACAGGTGTGAAAGCAAAATCGAACAAGCAACGTCTCGCGTGCAAGCCGAACGCAACGCTACTATCCTACGCTGCTGGTGCTAGATTGGTTGGTGCCGAGTGGCCGAGCAGATGGGAAATAATGGTACCCTCTGTTCCTAGGGGTTGGAAAAACGCTGGTGGCGGTAGAACCACGGTGGTGGCATAATTTTCTCACTAACTTTTGCACAGAAACAGTGGCAGATTGTACCGGGCCGGGGTAAATATTTGCTTCGAAATCGTTTCACTATCAATAAAATGGACGGACCTGGTGGGCGCCATCGTTTTCCGCATCGCACCGGGGCAGCGAAGCTGTTTCGGCTGTTACTCCGGGGCTGGGCTGACTGCCTGATTGGATCCGATAGTCTGGAGCGGTGGGGTTGGGGGTCGAGAAGATGAGTGAGAAATAAAACAGAAGGAAGTTAATATAAGATAGATTACGGCTACGGCCATGAAGCACCAGATAGAGCGGGCCCCCGACGAGACGAACCGGGAACGGAGCGAGCGTTCCCTATTGGGCAAGCTATCGTGAAAGGTAGGCGAATTTGGTTTCCCGTAGCAACCGTCGGATAGAGGGACGGCCAGTGATTGGACCGACACAGCTGGGCTAGGTATCTTAATCTTTTGCGAAACTTTTGTTTTTATTTCGGTAGAAAAGCATGAGCAGGCCTCTCTTCCAGTGCTGTTCGATTATAATGGGTGGGGGGCAAAAAGAAGTGCGATAACACTGGAGAGTGTTGTGATTTTTTTATGAATTTCCAAAGCCGTATTGTTTTATTCTCGCACTTTTTTTTTGTCGCCCCTTTTCTACTTAAAAAGAAGTTGATAGCGTATAAACTTCTTGAAATAAAGCGTAACGTACCTGGGTTGGCCGAGTGTGCTGGCAGAGGGTAATAGATTGTCAATTTGGAAGTTTGCTTGCGCTACCGACACCGCCGCTACTGCTGATCAGATGACCTTTGGCTTCTGAGCCACCCGGCACTGATTCGACCGCCGCTGTGTGCACGACAAATGTACGGATCGTAAATGGGATATAATATACTTTTTTTTTTGAATTTTCCTCTCACCTTCACCACCGTGGGTGGTGCTTCAATTGAGACGGGCGACGAGACTGTCTACGTACGAAAACGGGATCGAATGAAGCAAAAATCGTTCTCAACAGCTGCTTGGGACAAGATTGCTAGCGGTAGATGAGCGGCGATGGTTGCTACGATTACTGTCTGTGTCATCGATGCATCGCTTGCGCGCCGTTTGACACAACCAGGTGGTGTGCAGGCGGAGAAGATGGCTGCACAGCCCAGTAGACAGGAACATAGATACACCTAGCGTGTGTGTGTGAAATGTATGGTAGAAGTGGGTAAGTAATAAAACCAAGCTGGGGCAGAGGTGCTGCACAGATGGTGAATCGTTCGGGAAATGGTTCGGGCCCGATATCGTACACGCTTTACACTTTCCGGTCGGTATGCATTTTATTATTTGTCTTGCACTGTCCAAAGGTAAGGAAATTGAAAAGTTTATGCAGCAAAATTGGATGATTGTGAGGGTGAGCGATGTATCGTTGTGGAGTGGAGTGGGCGGTTCGTGTGAAGATAAACGGTTCCTTTGCGTATGTCGGTTGAGAGCTGGCATGATTTCGATCGGCTCTTAACGACTTTCAAATCGATCGCAATTCCATCGTTCATTAGTAGATAAATAAACATTAAAGCTTTCGAACAACCTGCTTACAATTACCTGCAACTAAACTAGTCAGCAGTGAGGTACCTGAACATGATTGAATCAAACAGTAATCATAATTATTAAATTCATACCGAGTTGATACAAATCCTGCCCTACAAATCCTGATGCGCCCTTCTTGCTACCTTATTTGCTACGCTCCTAAGAAACGTAACTATCTACTTCATTCCAGGTTTTATTACAATTTTCCAACTCACAGCACGCCACAAATCTGTCCACTTACCGTTGCCATCGGCGGCTGCAGACAAAAAAATTGCGCAGAGAAACGCTCAGGTATGAAAAACAAGCAAACAAAACAAAAACAACCCTCTTGCCACTCCCCCCAAAGTAATGAAAAAGTAATAAGTTTATCAATAGCTTTCAAAACATGGCAGCAAACCGAAATGGATGGGATGGGCAAAGAAAGTATGCCGCAACTTACCCCAACCACTCACTCCGCTTCTCTGTCTGCGTAGTTGAAAAATTAACGTCCTCCAGTGGGCGCGGGTAGGAATGCGTGCCATTTCGCAGATAACTTCTTAATTTCATCCGAATTTTCCCCCGACTTCCCCCGCTTCATTCCGTTTCGAAGCAGAGGAGCCTGCTCTTAAGTGCTGTTATTAGCTGCATCAGTCACACAGTGAAAGTTACACCACTCAAACGCTCCACGACAACCGTCGTAGGTGGAGTAATGTCCAAAGCTTCCTTGCCCACGAAACCGTCCCTGTTGGTTGCGCGTAGAAAGGGGGCGTAATCGGGCAGGGGTGCGTTTGCGGTGAACCAATCAAACAGACAAACCCGCCTCCCTCTCACCCATCTTGCCGGTTCGTAACCATGGTGACCGAAAATCGGTGGCGTGGTGTGGTGGCTGCCTAGATTTCGCCTAAACCAATAATCCAAATTGACTGACCGACCGATCGGCCGGCCGCCGGCCTGGGTGGCGGACACCAAACTGTGGACATCCCGGTCTGCACCCACCCACCCAACGGCCACGTAGGTTTGGGCGGTTAGCCGGCATCGTCCGAAATGTCGCCCCCGCAGTGGCAGTGTGTGTCGGCTCCCCGCCTTGCTGGCGGCACGTGGAACAAAAACTCATCCCGTCCAGGCATGGCCACCGAAAGGTCATCGGCCATTGGCCTCGCGGAGGAAAAGTTTTAGCTCCCGCGTGCGCTGAATGCGTCTATGTGTGTCTGTGTGTGCCATATCCTTTCACCCCCTCCCCCCCTCCGCTTTTTTAAGGTTCGCTGCATTTCAGGCAATTTCGAAACCATCGAATTTCGCTAATGGTGTGGTTTCGATGGAAATTTTATTTTCACTCCACACTGCACCATCCATCAGCTGCAGGAAATGGCGGTAGAAGGGGTAGCAGGGTTAAACCCGTTAACCCCGGCCCGATCCAGCTGTCGGCGGGATCGTGTATCGTTAGTTCGAATTACGCTCCGCCCGGCTCTTGCCCACGCTCACTGCCACCACATCAAGCGAAGGTTGATGTTCCGCACTTTTGTTGCACCAAAGGGGCCGCAAACCGAGCGCACATTATGCGGGGCCACAACTTTATGTCGATCCGCATTCGAAATAATCATCAGTTTAACATTATTATTATTATTATTGTTATCATTATTTTACGATGGCACTTCATTACGGCCATTATTGGTCATCGATAGTGTGCGTGTGAGTGTGTGCTCCGTCCCTATATCACCCCCTTTCTTTTATTAATTTTGAAGGGGGCACACTGTTTGAAGTGTGTTGTGAAAATAATGTGAAGTTTTGATAAGATCAGTGTGAGTTTGGGATTTTTTTTGGGATACAATTTTCCAATTTTTGATTGCAAATTTCATGCAGTTGCCACAGACTTTGTAATTATAATAAAACCAACATTACACACAGACGCGTACAAACAAACCAAAACCAGGAGATTAAAATAAAAGTAATGAAAAACAGCTATCAGCGGAGATGTTAACACCAGATGGCAAGTTGGTGAAACTGGTTAAAGATGGTTTCGTCCTCCTCCCATTCCTCTCCCACTGGATCCAGTCGATTCAGCCAGATTCGGTGAGGTGAGAAGCTGCAAGCTGGAAGTGGGGGGGGGGGGGGGGGAACATTCACCACAAAAGCATCGATTGGACGCTGCCCAACCCAATCCAGCCAACAAAGGAGGCCGGTAAACCGAGTACAACGATGGAAAGCAAAGTGTGCGTGAATAAAAGAAGGAGAGAGAGAGAAAGCTCTCAGCGCACAGTGAACGAACGAGAAGGACGATGGCAGAAAGCGCATGCAGGGCCGCAACAGGGAATAAATCACCGAATAAACCAGAACAACCCGAAATTCACCCTTCATTTGTTTTAATTTAATCGTTATTGCGTTATCGAAGCAATTTTCACTGTTCAATGAGCTATTGCAGCTCCAGAGGCGAGGGCTGTAATTTTTATCCAACCGAGCGAGGGTTTTTTTTTTGCTCCTCTCCCCGTGTTTCACATTGTTCTGCCTGTTTTGTTTTGGCAGCTACTTTCTCGCAGTGCCCGTTGTTTGGTGCTGTTGTCGATTCGCGAACCATCATTTATCGTGCACACCGTTTCGTTGCTCATCGATCGTGTTGGATTCCGGGGTTGGGACAACCGGGGCAACGAGTTTTGCCTACCCAGTTGACAAGAACATTGGCCATTCGCGGTCGAGATTTGTAGCCTCGGTCCGGCGTTTTTTGGGGGATTACGAGCTGGGGACATTTTATTGTTCTTAGCTGGGATACGATGGGTTATCACGTTATCATTGTTATCACGATGCCATTATTTGGTTGGGAGTATCATCTTTTTTTTCGCTTACAATAGCTGCATGATACCTTTATTGGTGCTGTTAATTTGCGAATGGGAGTTAAACTGTTTTGAATGTTATGTTAATGATAAAAATTGAAGGAATAAAGATAAGAAAGGAAATGATTGAAAATTAATTATAATAGTATTACACTAATCAAAAAGCAAATCAAAAAAGCCGACCCAAGAATATGAAAGATAACCAATGCTGTAATTCGATAATCGCTAGCAAATATGCTCCACCTAACGCCAAACCGCCAAGTCGCTTTTCCAATCGTTATCGAACGGAGAAATGAGCTGTAATAATTCTTCCCCTTTTACGCCTTTGCACCCGTTGACACTGACTGTCAATTGTGCCGGAGTGAAATATAACCTTCCCTTCGTGTGGTACGGTGAAAAGCCACCTCTCCCCCTCATACCAAGCGATCGGGCCTCGGAAGCTTCACCGGAAGGAAGGAATCCATTTAGGTCAAAAATCGAACCCCCACTGCCGCACTCAAGAAGCCCGCCGGGCATTCAATAGAGAGAACCGCGAACTACGCAAAGGCAGCATTAAATTCTTGGAATTGGAAGCAAAGGCAGCTACGCTGCTAGAGGACAGTGGAACGGAGCTACGTTTAAACGCTTTTCTGTTTAAAAAAAGGCTTTACTTCGACTTCAAAACGGTCACCAAGCAGGGCGATGCGAAAGGATACGGATGGCGGGTTTTAAACCGTCGCAAATTATCTAATCATTTATTCCGTTTATCATGAAACCACGATATCTAAGGTTACTCACGCTGCTTGCAACAGTTCGGTGTACACTCGGTTGGTGAAGACTTTCCACAGTACAGTACAGTGCGGAGGCAGAAAATCCTCTCTTTTCAAAGGAACCCTTTTCGTTGCTTTTATTAGCTCCGTTGCTGGGTGCAGGGAGTCTCGCTTTCATAAACGCTTCCACCGTACGGATGGATTTCTCTTTGCAGTGTCGCCTGGTTCCGGGGCTTGTCGAATGGGCAAAGATTGGGAAGGAAGCCACAAAACAACAGCAAAAAATCTCTCACCAGATCGGGCGTATCCGGGTGCCGGAGATTGCCAAACCATTGAAATAAAGATGGATTGCTCGCACGCAAACGCCGCCACACAGTTGACGACGGGACGAATCGGATTAGTTTTGCTTAAATTGTCATTTTTCTACCCCGCTTTCTATGCTAGCGCTGAGGGTCTATCCCGAAAGTCCATCAAAGCGGGACTGAGAAAGTGGAGCCCTTTTGGTGGAGCTAGAAATGGCCAGCAAGTGTCGTAAATATAAAGACGACCGGCACTAGTAGGGATTGTACATAATTCTTCCATCGAGTGTTGGCTTATCAATTGTGATGCTGTTCGCGAGCAGGCAAAAAGGAAAAGCTCTTCGTGCAGGGGAATGAATGGGGTATGAATTAATTAAAATTTAATGATAAAAACTCGAACTCAGTTTAATGACAGCAGGGAAATGTGCCTAGTAAGGGAATAGGGGATGAAAGTAAAACATTTTGCTTTACTTATTTTAATAATTTTAATGGTTTATCAGTGAAAATGGCAATGTAATTTAGAATGTACAAAAATAACATTCGATAGCCGAATCTATTAGATTCCTGTTACATACCGGTTTTAAATTGTCCCTTTAAGAATATCTATTCCTGAGAACGAATAAATTAGTATTTTTTAGCATAGTTTGATTGTGTAAACCATAATTGGTGGTAAAAAATGTTATTTTTGGAAAGATTAAGCTTATTTCCACAGTAAAATGGAGCATTGTACTAACATCCTTTCCTTTTTGGTACTTTAAATTCATGAAAACATCACTAACAATAATACATTAAACATTGTATCATCACTGCAATTTGTAGTAGTACTCTAGCGGTACACTTACTCAAGATAAAATCTTTGAAGCTTTTTATGAGTTGTCGTTGATGAAATGATATTAAAAGTTCCAATATGGAAATTTTCAATGGAAAAAATGTTCAATCCCATTCGAAAGGTTCGCAATCAATAAATTCTTCCTGCTGAAAGGTCAAAGGTCGCCATATTAGAGAAACCATAGGAATGTATAATTGAGCAGGATTCGATGAAAGCATGTGGCATCGTTATTGGCATGCTTGAGCTATATGCCAATAAGAGCATTGACATAGTGAGTAATTTTAATATCAAAACAGACAGTGACCTGAAAGACTAGTTGACATTTTGCGTTCGTCAAACATTGCTATTTTATCATTCTCCTTTTTTTCTGCAACATAAAATACTGTTTTATTACTTTCCTTCTTTCAATACCATAAACATCCCTTGTTAAAATACAGAAGCAAACTCCCCACGAACGGCAAAGGAAGCTACATACACACTTTAAACAACTATCCTTCCCTGGAGGGACTGTCCGCAACCAGGGGGGAAAAAACTGACCCGTACAATTCAACGGAGAAAGTTTCGAACTAACTGAATGAATTGTTATAGTACGGGCGTACACCCATAAGGGAAGCGATTTCACACACGAAATCGGTCCGTACGGGATCACGGTCTGCCAAGGGGCAAAACGTGTGAGGAGCAAATTGCTGGGACCGAGCAGATAACAACCGTACCGTGTGATTGCTGTCGCTTTTGTGTGAAAATGGATTTTCCATATTCGGAATCCCGATTTTCTCGATTTGGTCGATGGCTTTTGTTCACCCCCGCACCCTCGCACTTACCCAGCTTTGGTGTGCACGTACACTAGGATTGGTAGGAGGGTTGGTGCCTGAAGTGTGTGCTCTCTACTTGCTGCCCACTTGGAGGTTTCTATTGATCAGCAGTTAGAATGGTCGTTGCAGAGCAGTTGGTCTTTTTTTGACAATTGTTTTTCCAACGTGTGTCAAGATTTGAGAGACCCGAAGGGGAAGCAAAAGCCCTTGCCAGTGCCATCGAGGCAGGGTGAATGGGTTGGGCCGATTGGTGGACAATTCAAATCCTTTTTTCCCTAAGCGGCCACAGATACATAGACACACACACACTCAGAGGTACATGTTAAATTGTTATTCTGGTGGTTCAATCAGCTAGCCATCTCGGGGGAGGAATCGTTTCGGTGACCTTTTCGACACCCCGTAACAACAGCAAAAGAAAAAAAAAGAGACTACCCTTTACCCTCATCCTTTGAAGAGGGCAACCGCTTACCGATCCCATGAGGCTGATTTGTCTCGAAACTGATGCTCCTAGACACGTAGACAGGCCGTCACCATCGTCCGTCGTGTTCGAAAGGGTGACGAGGCAGTGATGCTGATGATGATGACGACCTTTGGAAAAGTGTCAAATCTAATCGATGCTATAAAAATGATCATTTCAAGCAAAACTGTAACCTCATTCCAAAAACTGGGAAGCAGCGGGGAACGGGCATGGGGATGGTATCGTTTGCTTTTTCTGCGATTGTTTTCGCAGAAATTCGTGTAAAATATCGTGCACTGCCGTTCGGATGTGGGCACCGCGATGCGAACGATTTCTCTGAAAGCGATTATTGAAATGAGTGTTTAAACCGGAGAGTAAGGAAACCTTCTCATTGGAGCGTTCTGTGGAAGATGATACGCGGTTCGGATACGTTGTACCGCTTGAGGATGGTTATGGCATACGTTAAACGAATCTTTACTGGTTAATCCAGTGTCGTTAGATTAATAATCGTTTCCTGCAATAGAGCAAAGTAAATGTAAATTAGGTGTGTTTTAGTTAGCTTAATTCATTAATTGTTTGATGAAAGCTTAGCGTGTTGGTTTAATTGTGGTGATAGGATAAAAGGTAAGAGCCATCGACGTTCTGATTGATTTTTACACTATTGGAATCGGCAAATCGGAGTTCTACTTACTTTTACTTCTACTTTTAGTAATTGGAAGCTTATTAGAGCTATTGTCAAGACTGTTATGGCGTTAGCACTATCATGGCTCTGTAAATTAACTAAACTGTGATCATCAGCTAGGTCATTGTTGAGAGTTGTATTCTTTGGTTTTTATTGAACATTTAATACACGATGCACAGTAAATAATATACGTTATACGAAACTGTCGAGAGCTTTTCTATCACTCTGCCGTGCGTAGCTTACGTATGCGCCAAAGTATGCGTGCTCATATTGGCATTCTCCCTTGGTCTTAATCGATGATAGGCCGGCTATTGCGATGAGAGCAGGAGTTGCGTTTTTAATCATCCTCAACAATTATGACCAGCGTTTATTGACAAACAAATAATTCTAATGCTATTGTTTTGCATGTAAATACGATCTCAACCAATTCTTTTTTATGTGGACCTTTTTAAATTGTTTCACTATTACAGGTCCTATACTCGTTTAGGTTTGTTTCTCAAAGTCATCAAAGTTCCCTTCTGCATGGAGACTCTATTGCTCACAGCCGTAGGCATACGATTGAGTATTGTTTGTAGGATGTCAGATGCAACAAAGTACAGGAATCGTGAAATGCAATAACAGCTGAACAGCTTTTGAACTAGAGATGATCGTAGTAAATGTCTCAATAGTTAGCTTTCTCGTTTGGGAAGAACATTATAACGAATCGGTTGTTTCCAAGGGATCATTGTAAGAGAAGAAGGCGTTCCTGTGTTCCTATGTACACGATCATATCTTCCACTGTATAATCATGTACTTTAATTTCTGGGGACAAATTTCAATTACAATCAAGATCATATCTAGAAGATAAAGAATGCTAGACTTAAAGCAAAGTGGGATGAGAATTTGTACATCTAGCTAACTAAGACTTATAAGCAATCAGGACCAAGGGGGCAATAGTAAGTAACTTTCTTCATCGACTTGCTAAGGCTACATATTATTACCATGAACCAAGATGAGTACGGTTTAAATCGTTTTTTTTTTTTAATATAATATGTATCACTACAATACTAAGCGATTTTATGTAAAAGACGCAGTTTTAGAATAATTCTAAACATAAAAATAATGTTCATAATGCTCCATTGACAAAAAAAGGCCCATTAAATGTTTTACCCCAAAAATCTTACAAAACATACAAAATAGCTTTAAGCCATTCCGCACTAATTGAGTAAACAATCATTTGTTCGCCACTGCAACTTTGTGCCAGGGCGTTGGAAGTTGCAGCTGAAAAATTAAGTTAGTAGCAGCTGAACGTCTGCCAGAACCCGGACCGACCCAACCGCCGGCCAGCAGCATGTGTCGGAGTAAGTGTTCACAGCGTTTCGTTTTAGACCGAGACCGGGAGACGGCTTTCGGTTAGTAAATTCTCAACATAATTACTTTCCAGTTAGTAATGTAGGTGTATACTAACGTGTGTATGTGCAAGTGACAGGAGCCCGATCGGAATGCATTGGTTCTCTCCACCCCAGGTTTGATGGGGGGAGGAAAGCGACACATGGCGTTACCGGCAACCCGTAAATCCAAACGCAAGACTCTCTGGCAAATGCGGAAGCCTTGGGTTCCCAGGAGCCGATCGCGCGTGTGTGAGCTTTGCCCAGTGCAAAGTATAATTGAATATTGTGGCAAGTTAATTGGAATTCTTCGTTATTCGTTTGGTTGCTTTTGGCGGTGCTTGGGTATCGTTTGCTGGTGCTGGTGCTGCTCCTCGATCAACCTTTTCCCCGATTCCCCGGAGCTGCTCATCCGATCGGAATCCGTCCGGTTGGGACCGTATCGGACGGTCCTAGCAGGCGTACTACACTTTTGTTCTAGCTCCAACACCTTGCTTTCCTCTATCGATCCTGCCATTTGCTTCCTTTCGACTAGCTTCAATTGTGCCCGAAGAGTGTCAAAGTTTTTGTGGTTTCGGGAGGATTTCAAGCCACGTCGAACGTCGAGCGGTCGATGACGTGTTGGAGCTTGATTCTTGTACGGTTGTGCGAGGGTTGTGCACTTTACAGTGTTTCGAATATTCCCACCCTTTGGCTTGGTAGCGAAATTGATCGCCTGCACGATGGATGATGGAAAGTGACCATCAATCGATCAATGTGGGAGAGCGTGGGATAGAGCGAGAGTGAAAATGGGTGGAAAAAAGGAAAAGGCAGAACCGCAGTACCAAACGCTTTACCGCAAAACCCCATGCCCTGCCTGTGTCAACTGGCCACAGGAGCGAGAGACACGTTCCGGCACGCCGCTCAGCTGCTGGTTTGCTGCCATCACCTTTGATCACATGGGTTCATGGGTAAAACAATTTAATTTTGTTTAACTTTGATCTGAAAGCGACCGACCCACCGGACCGACCGACCTTCCATTTTACTTTACCCCCCCTTTTCTGGTCTCCTTCACTGCTGCCTGCGCAATAGCTAACTCCCGGTAGTTCCGGACAGGGAGTTTTACTTTTTTATCGAACTTTTCCGTTTTACAGCAGATGGAAACGGGCATGTTTCCGTTTGGAGCATTTTCGATAAACCTCCGGACACAACTTTCACCACGTCCGGAGGGTAAACGGAATGGGACGATGGCCGGTAGTGCCGGAAGTGTGGAAAGTTTGTAGTCCAATTGTCGTAACTTTTCTTGTGTGTGTGCGTGTGTGTTTGTGGGCTGCGTTTAGCTTAGGCAGCCCAGAGGGGTGAGCAGAACCGTAGAGCGGGGACTGATCAAATGCGGGACCTATAATGGATGCTTTGAGCTTGGTTAATGGTAAACGGGTGAAGCATTTATTTTTTCTTGTACCAACATTTCTGGAAGGTTATTTTTCTGGGTATTTTTCTTTACCCATGTATTGCCAATCGGAAACGGGGAATGAAATGTGAAAGCAACAAACGAGAGAGGGAGAGATAGAGAGAGGAGTAGAAAGTAATCCTAATGTTAATCAAGCCAATGCTGCGGATGCTTGAAAGGGCGCCTGTGAAGCGATTCAGCTGGGCGTTTTTTTGAACATGACATTATTTTCTAAACACAGGAAGGATAGGAACATTTTGGCTTCATTGCGTTTTGGTGGTTAAATTACGTAGGGATCGTTCGGTTTTTTGTTTGTTGAATTTGTGGATTTTTAGGCGAGCATGAAACAACGCGCGGCGGATGCGCAAAAACAAATGAAGGATCAGTTGATTAGAGGTCGCTGGACCGGCTCGGCTCCCTTAATGGTAACATCACTACCAGGATTAGCCTACGGTCGGTATCTATTTTCCCGAAACTCTCCAACAAACGCTTCAGTTTATTAATGAACAAGCCTTAATGAACAAGGATTTATGCGATTTGGTTTCCCGGTGGTTTGCGGTTGCGAAGTTAGGTGTTATTTTTTACGACACCATTATCGTACCGTTTTCTGTTTGAAAATAATTACCAGCACAAGTTTTGTGAACCATCCCTGCTTGCCCTGGCTAAGAAGCTAGTGGAGGGAAGGTTTTGTTGTTGTTGCTGTTAATCTGCTACTTGTACGCCGTGCCAACGCTCGTTTGTTGGTACCAGTTTCTTTGTAGTGCTTATATGCTCCATCGAAGCCTTTGCATCGGCGGAAAGAAGTTATTGTACGATCGTACCGTAAGTTTCGGCTGCTGAAATAGCAGTAGCGGTGTTGGTGGTTGCTTTCTTTAAATAGCTTTTCAAATAAGTTTCTTTCTTGCTCGTCAATTTTCGAAACATCCCGACAAATCGTACCACCACGGAATGGATTGGAACGGCAATCGAACAAACGGTGGCTGCCCGCCTCAAAAACGAAGGTTATAAAACTTGCCCCGAGAATCGTTGTTTCTAAACTTTTCCCTTTTCCATTTGACTTATTTGTTAGTGAAGCATAGGGAAGGAAAGGGTGAGGCGAGTGAAAGTTTTGTGCATTTTTTACGTGTGTGTGTGTGTGTGTCGCAATCTCCAATGTTTCTCCCTTCTCCCTTTTTTTGTGCCCTCTTCCATCCTTACTGGCATTTATCCAGCTGACGAAATGGACTGTACGTGGACGAGTTTCGCTCGCTGGCGTGTTGCGGTCGGTTGGCGTTTTGGCAACGGGAGCCGAAATCGCTCTGGAAGCTTATATTCGGTTCAATCGAACCGGCCAGCTGACACGATGAAGAAAACATAAAGTTCGTTCTTCCGGTTCGACGGCGGGAAAGAATGGGAAAACACTTTCCGAAATACCTACTACCCTCGCCGGAGAGGAAGGAGTGATTGAAGTTTACTTTCCTGCGTGCAGGTCCGGACCAGGCGGGCAGAATGGACACAACTTTTGCACCTTCGTGGAGTGGGTTTAAAAATTGAAATATGCCAAAAGAGATGATTTAAATTTCGTACCGTATCGTTCGGAGGCGCAGCAATCGGGGGGTGAAATTTGTTGTTCAACTTTATCCGTTGGCCGATGGTGAACAGGTGCAGGTGCAAGGCAAAGGTGCTCTAATCCTGGATGCTCTAAGGGATGATCAAACTTTCACCATTTTGTGCAGGTGTGAAGCTGCACAGGTTTGGCCGTGTTGTTGTAGGTTGTAGATAAACACAGTTGCAGATTGTACGAAAGGATTCTGGATTGCTTGAATTAAACAAATGCAGTCTTTGTTGCTGGTCGTTGCTCACTCAATCCTTTCCCATTTTGAGCTCAAGCATTCTCATAATCTTCGGTCACCGGTTTGTTGGTAAAAGTGATGCTAACACAATTTTATTTGGAAAGCAGGAGTAATCTTGTTGTTGGTACCCAAAAGCTTCTCCTTGCAACTGAAAGACTTCGTTTAGCAAAAGAGCGTACTTCTTAGTAACGGAAACACTTCTATAATCTGGTAGCGTGAAATGACCATTTATCGAGGGATGTTCGATAGCATAGTTGCCTGTATTACGCCGGTATTACGGAGGAAATGGTCCAAAGAATTATGACGAGCATATGGAAGCTAGATATTAATTTAAAAAGTAAATTAATTGAAAAATAAATAAGGTGCTACGAGTACAATGTTTAATGGTCAGAGTTTTGGAATGTGAAATATTTCATGACTTGAGTGATCGCTTTATTGTACTTTTATATGTAATCAATCTTTAACATTTTATGCTTTGAATTTTGGAGTACTAATAAGAAAACAGAGTTCAAATGTGATTTTTCGATTGAATTTCAATTAAGTCAAGAAATATTTCAACGATGAAAAAAGAGCAGAAATTAATTACTCAATAATTGGTCATCTATAAACACGTTTACATTGGTGATTCTATTTAACCATAGTTAAAAATAATAAATTACTCTTGAACATTACCAAGGCAGCGGCGTAATATATGCACGCAATGCCGTATCATTCCTTCAGTTTTGATGATTTTCCCTTTAACGGATTATTTTTCCTTACTTACCTTTTTGTGCAATTTTCCACGGTTCCATGGCAAAACATGTTCCGGAGGGCTCGTTTCGCGTCGTTTGCTCGTGTCCCACAACTAGCTAGAACGGTATAACCGCCGCACAAAAACCTGCAACTTTCTTGTCCCCTTCCCCCCACCCCTGAACCAAGCGTGCTGCCAGCGGCACCAGGGCAGCAGGGTGAGAAAATATTGCAGAAATAATTTCCTTATTAGAAAACTTTATCACACGGCGGTTCCGGGCGAAGAAAATCATTCCAGCATCATCCATCCAAACCCACCATTCACCGTCGACGCGCGTCACCCTGGGGCACGTGCGTTGGGTTGAGGGTATTTTCTCTCTCTCTCTCTCTTCCACTCGGGTGTCCCTTTCTTTGCGTCAACGATCCACCGAAATGTTGTCCATTGGTATGAGGGAAAACGAGGGGGGAGGGGGGGCAAAAAAACTCGCCCCATGCTTAATGTACACCGAGAGGTTTTTCATCCATCACCCGCACCCGTCTGCGCTCGGGGTGGGTTCCCTTTCGTTTTGATGGGTCCATCGACACCGGCAAGGATGGTGCAACCTCATCATTGGCATTTCTTAGGGCGATTTACCGCCATTGCGGTGCCGCCGGTTTCCCTCCGGCCCTTTGCTTACGCAGGGTTCCGCGTGCGCTACTTGAAAGCCACTTCGATAAATTATGTTTTAATGATTTTTCCACGCCAAATTAAGCCGCTAATGTTATTGTTGCTCACCATCCCGAATGCGGGATTGCTACACTCGTGTCTGTAGAAACTTTTTTTTGCTGTTGTTTGCTTCGTATTCTTCTTTCGCCAGTCCGCTCGACCGGTAAGCACACTGGCACACTCCACGCGGAGCCTTGCCGGATGGTGGAAACGTTAGAAAAGCAAAGGATGAAACAACTTGAATCTGGCAAGTGAGTGGAAATATTGTGTTATTTTCCCGGGCCCACTTGGCCGTGGCCGACCGTGTGCGTGAACAGAAGAACTCCAGGTCGGCAGACAGGGGGCTGATGCTGGTTATTTGCTCGGCCGGCTGGTTTTCCCGCGTACGAAGGTATCCCGCACATTCCCACCAGGTGTTGGTGTTGTTTTGGAAAATGTTTAATAACCACTCGGCTCGTTCGGTTCGGGAGAACGGACGGGCTAGAGATGAAATGATCCGTTTTATGCTATCAGGTGGGGTACACGGTGGCTGCCCGGCACGATTGCCGTGCCCGTCAGAGCAATTTGTTCATCATTCGTCCATTTACGATGTTCAATTTGCAGTTCATTTTCCCAAGACAAAGTGCAACCGTTAGCGCGGGTTAATTGTTTGATTGCGTGGATGGTGGTGGGTAGGAAGTGTGCACACTTCCTGGCAGTTGTTACGGGGAGGGTTTTCCGAGTGGCACTTTGTTTTAAAGTGCCGGAAAATTGTGTCACACAGTAGGCGTGTGCTGTGTTTCATGTTAACTTTTGCTGGAGCGAGGATGGTTTGGTGTTTTCATTAGGCAATTGCTGAAGGAGCATTAACAATTTGAAGTGATTATTTTTTTAATAATTGATCAATTTACACGTATAGAAAAATTAAACACTTCAAGGAATTTTAGATCTAGATACAAAATCTGAAAATGAAATATTTTTTAAGCTGTTTTTTGTAATAAAATTAAGTTCAACACATGTTGCAATTCGAGTTTTATACATGTACAGGTATTCCCCGATACACGGTATTAATGCGGACCGGAGGCAATAGCGTATCACAAGTATAAGCGTATGTCGAATTTTGAGGTTTCGCTTGATATGTTTTGTACTCACTAAATTAGTTATTTGATCTGATTTCAACTGAAAAATACAATTTTGTATTTTTAAAATAGTTTTTAAAATTCAATAAAAAATAAATTTATTTTCCATTTGATATTTGATTTGTCAAATCAATACAATTTTCTCAAAGAACTGTCAAATTTCGCGTACATCGAATATGGCATATATCGGGCAAAAGCCTGTATAGAGAAATGATTCCTAAACGAATCTATTGCATCCTTCTTTATCTATACCAGCTCAATAAAATCTCTCTTTTAAATACCAGCGGGTTTAAACAATGTTTTTAGAAATCACAATAAAGGTACGCTAAAACCATACATTCCGCAAAGGTAACATCATCGTTTTAATTGAATTTAGCTATAAACAAACCTAGCTGGAGCTGGATGTGGAAACACAATTTTAATTTGTGTTGATTTGTGTTGTAATTTGAATACAACGCCGAACTTTTGGAGCCTCTTTATCAATTCTATAAATGGTTTCTCTAGTTGAAGCGTGTTCTTACGCCAAATAAATGTGTACCATCCAGCATCACATCATTTAGCACTAAATATGTTTATATAAAAAGTAAATGTAAATATAAAAACATTACTGATGGGTTTTTGCTTTTCCCACAGCTGTCGCAACCTTTCCTTCCCATTATCAAGCACAGCGCTAATGTTAATTCATTCTATCCAACGTCTTATAAACTCCAGTGTGTGTGTATGTGCGCGTCCGCCAATACTGTCTTCGTCATCATTGATATAAATTGAGCAAAAATATGTACACATGCACACGCTAGCAAAAAAAAAAAAACAATCAACCAGCATCAATGGCAAATCAGCGGAATGGCGTAAAACGTTCGCACCAAACGCCACTAACGCATGAACTCGGGTTGCCCTTTCGCCCACCGCCCACAGGCTGCTCACGCAGACGCTTCACGCTCCCCGCCCATCCCATCCCATCCTGTTATGTTCCATCTTCATCAGCGTTTTATCAACTGTCTGTTGAATTAATTGTATTTGTGCGGTAAAATTAGGCACCATTAGAGCCGAGAGCTCGTTCACTGCGCCAACCAACGGCGAACGAAGAAAACACCATTAACCGGGGAGAGCAACCACCCCCTGCAGCGTGTAAGCTTCACCGAGAGATTGTATGTGTGTGTGTGTGAGTGTAAGTGCGTAAGAAAAGAAGTAAGCGAAAATAAAAATCAAACACCAAAGCTCAGTTGCCGCCGGTTGCGTATTGTGCGGCACACAGTGGGCACGTTAAATCCGCCCGGTTAGAATCAGCCCCCAACGCACGAGGGTTGCCCCCGCTCACGATTGTTCGCCTGTTTGACGGTGGTGTGGTAAGAATGGTTGCAGATAGTCGGACGCATGTTTACGTCAGTGATCATTATTCTTACTTATCTTCTTGCAAGAGCTTCTCCTCACATGAGTTTGCCAACCAACCGGGCACAAAGCGCTGCTGGTGCTGCTGTGTACTGCACGTGGCAAGCGGCAGATACAGCTTGTGTGCGCCTTCCCCTTCTTCCACGCATCGATTTGATTTTGCCAAGCTTTTACGGCAGGCTCGACTACCCGAGGAAGAAGGGGTTGCGGGACGGTACGGTTTCTTTAGCTTGCCTTTTTTTTGTACTTTTGCTGCTAGTCTCCTCCTCCGCTCAACTACTGATGGGAACGGTAAGGACTACTGTGCACGGTGCAAAGGGCACAATGGCTCGAAAGGCATGAAATCAACTTGCTCTTACGCAGTGCGAAGCGGCATAATAAATGAATCCCGCTCGCATGAAGTCAGCCCGGCACGGGGTGTATCAGGAGAGCACTTAAAATCTGCTTTAAGTAATAATTTTTCCTCGCTCGCCTCACTTTCCAAAGGGTTCCTTGGGAGCAGTCGGGTTGGGGGTGTTTTGTTTTCAGGTATGCGACGGGGAAGATTTAAGAGAGTTTCCTCATGCTAACTACCGCAACACAGAACGGTAGGAATATACACTGCAGATATTGTGTTGCCTTGGAAAAGTTGGGTCTAAACTGTTCTCTCGAAAGCAGCAAAGATCCGGATTTTGGAATCTTCCACTTCCAGCAGACGTTCGTGACAGGTGAGACCGTATACGTAGAAGTTTGGGGGAGCGGGGAAGCCTCAACCTCTTAGGAACTACACGGAGCTACACATAACAAGCACCCTCGGGTGGAGTCAAATTTCAGCTGCCGTACACCGAGATTAGTTTCAATATTAGGCGTACCGTTTGCGGCAAACAATTTGCGTCGAGTAATTGATAAATTGATACCGAGGAAGGAATATGTACGGTAAGATAATATACTGATCTACTATGACTACTCTCGTACCGGGCCCCATCTAGGGATGATGATTTCGGACACTGGATGTGGTATTATAGCACGAACGATTAGGCACGGTACCGCATAGGGCTCAATTTTGAAGTTGTTATATCGAGTGGAAGATTGGAATGAGTTGGCCAATCTTTGCACTGGGGCCCAGAAAACACTGTTACCGTATGTATCCGTGTACCGGACGCAAAATCCTTGCCACATACCAACACACCAGCACAAGATTGGCGGCGCCCCAATCCCTGTTTCATCTGGGCCGTTTTGCTGAGATTGCTCACAGTGACCAGGAAGGCAGGACGCCGTTAACAACCGGCGACGACGACGATGGCGACGACGACGGACTCGGTTCACTGCCATTCGGACCCCACTCGGTTGATCTTTGCTTTGATCTTTTCCGATTTTCTCGCTTCGCCGGCGACACAAATGTATAAGGCGCGCGCCGTCGAAGCAAACGTTAACGCAATTTCGTAGCGGCTCACCGTTCCTGGCGGCTGTTTTGCGCGGAGCCGAATGGATTTGATTCGATTCCTTCGGCACACCTTGGGCGCAATATTTCGCTGTGTGTTGTGTTGGTTTTTTATTTTTGTGCTGCAACTGGAAGCAAAATGTTGCTCGCCAGAGTGGGAGGGAGTAAGGATTTGTGATCCCTTAGCTTTACCAGCTGCCACAGGCTTTCTGGGACGAGGTGCGCGCGAGGTGCGCGCGGTTAATCTAATCAAAATGTACATTATAGACGAAGCGAAACGCTTGTGCAATGAGTTAGCCGACGTGGAAAATTAGTTTACGACTCGAGTTTGGTACGAATCATCTTTGACCGGCTCGAAGTGTCCGGCAGTGTAGCGAGTGGAGCGGATTTATTTCATGCAGAAATTTTTTGTGCTCCTTTTCTGTTTTCTGTTTCAAACCGTGTTTGGTAAGTAAGTTATGCATTATTATGCAAAGGATGGAAACGGGAGTCACTATTGAAGCTGGAAACCAGAGGAATTAAAACAATAGCTTTTTTTGGGATTTTGGTTGAGTTCGGTAACATTTAAAGTAAATTTACTTCTAAATCTTCTCAATATGGCACTCAGTCTATCATAAATAGCTAAACTGTGCACCTAACCTCACTGAATACTTCCCTCATCGTTCATCTAAATCGCAGGAGTGATCGTCAACTCCGTAGCAAAGGCTCAGCTGCCTCAGTGTACGTACGCTCGTTTCCGGTAGTTGGGTACAACATTTCTCAACGATTAATGTGTCGGCCATCAGCCTCGGTAGGTTCGAAAAATTGTTTCCACCCGTCTTTGGCAACCGCAACCACAACCATGTCATCCGGATCCGGAAAGCCCATACAACGCCTGCCGTACCGTAGGTACACCGTCCGATTCGGCATCTTATCAGTTGAGCTGCCATGATCGGCACGACATTACCATTACGAGAAATTTTGGGGCAGTGTTTACACAACCACAGCATCTGGTACCGTTCAGCTGGGGCTGGTGCAAAATCGAACGAACTGAACCTCTTTCGCTGTCAGTGGCAAACGCCCGTACGATGGCAATGCTCCCGTCGCCGGATACATGGGTCTGCATCGGTCCTTCTGTGAAATGGAACACGGGGTTAAGCTGGACCGAATGGAATTCGACTCGTTGTCTCATCATGCTTCATCCACCACTCATTACGGGCACATCTCCGCCGTCCGTGCCAGCTCGTCGCTCGTCGAAACACACATCGCAGCACACGCTGCATGCATGCAACACGAATTTGGGGACTAATCTTTTCTGGTTTGCGACGGGGATAACAATTGTCCATTCGTTCGTTGCCTGTCCACATGGCTTCGGTTGGTCCGTATATTGCTTAGCTTTGTGCAAATTCCGAAAACATGATGTACCTGTGGTTTCTTTGCTGAACTGTTCGCCTGGTAGGCCGTAAGTTTTGAGGCCCCAGGAAGGGGCTACCTTTCCGCTTCTTGGTAGTCACATCAACGCAAAGAGGAAATTTCTTTTCCCCAGGTTTCGGCAAGAAGGAAGAGTATAACTGCGTCCCGTGTGGCATACCGGTCGTTTGGTGTGACGAAACAAAGACTTGTTCTGCCGGTGCTACTGCAGCTGGCACATCTCCGGTCGGTCCAATAAGTTGGGGTTAATTTATGTGCGGCTTGCATACTTTTCTAATAACACATTTCCCACCTCGGCAAGCGGAGGAAATCCTTCCAAGGGTGTGTGTGTGTGTGTGGTTGTTGTGTTGATACGGTCAGGGTGTTGGTGTGCGTAGGAATGAAATCTCCTGCTGCCATTTTTCTCACTCACCTGTCGTCCGGTTGTCTTTGGAACAAACCAAGAAAGGGCAGGCACGGTGGAAGAGGGTAACATGTTGGGTCTGGGTCAGCTTTATTGATGCTGTTGTTTGGGGTTTGTTTTTGTTTGTTTTTTTTTCTTCTACTTGCTCCGTTTCTTTACTTCCCTTGAAAGCAGGCATACTTTTGGTGATTTATCGTTTTAAAAGCAACCGGAAATAAACATACCGCTCCGGCAGGTACGACGACGTTGCGGCTGGCGTTGAGCTGCTGACTTTGAGATCGGTTTCGGTTTCCGGCCGATGATTGGAACTGGTCCAGAAGAGGGTGTGCCTGTGTATGGTTCTAGTCGTGATGTTCGGTAGCATCAGTTAGTCAGCAATGTATTTACACATGAGTCTCTAATAGGTTTGTAATAACAATAATTTGCCGAGTTGTTCTGCAAAATGGTAGCATCGGATGGTCAACAGATCAATGTTTGGATCTGGATTTATCAGCTCCATTCTTTGATGTGCTTTTAGTTTATTGATTCGTCTGATTAGATTATTTGCTGTGCTCATAAAACACGCATTTGATTGGTTTTACACGGAACCATACAGAACAAAGGATTCATATTGCAAATTAAAACTGCAAACATTGGCACCGGAATTGCAACTGTACGTCAAGAAGCTTGCATTCATGGCCATTCTTTGATTCGTTTATTTATTGAACCTGGTATAAATTGTTTGAATTTCATACCCACTTGAAGTATTTGTGCAGAGTGAAGGATTACGGTTTTATTTGTGACGAGCATTTTGCAATTATCCAGCAGGCCCCCAGGGGACCTCTTATTGAAATGGAAAATCATTTTTCCCAGCCCGAACAACTGACCCGTGAGGTAAAGCATAAATCTATCACCGACAGATCGTTCGGCTGCCTCGCCCTGTTAGCCTCAATCAGGAGTGTACCGTTCCGCTTACCTTCCCTTGTCCCCGGCCCACCGCAACCATCATATCGACCGTCGTTGTGCATCGTGTTCGTCGGGTAAATGTATGCACCATCCCAAAGCTGGGAACATAACGTGGCCGAGTTTTTGGTGACTGTTCAAAATTTATTGATCCCATGCAAGCAACTCGCTGCAGGATGGCTTTGGGGGCTGCAGTGCCCCAAAACCATGGCGCCCACCGTGCTACACAGATGGCCAATTTCCGTGATGGGTTTGCAAAGCAAAGAGCAGTGTGCCCATCCGGATTTGCGTACGAACCGGACACGGGACAGCGAAAAGTTCACCCGATCAAGGCGAGGGGTCAGGGCGTACGGAGGGATGCTTTGGACCAGACAATGCTAATTACGTTAATGCTTCATCAAACGTTGTGCTGATGAGTGAGATGATTTACTGGCCATTGGAACAGGGCGAGTGGGGCGTAGGTTTGTGGGTGAAGGTGTGGGTGGGCACCGGGTTTGACCGAAAAATGAGATCTGCCTCGGTCGATCAAGTCAAAGTGGTTCGGGATTTGTCGTTCCGTTTCGGCTCGACTGTGTGACTGTGCAACAGAATCGATGGTACAGTGAAGCTCACCCAGCCCACCCGTTTGAAGGGTACCGGACCTGGGCGGCGTTCCTTTATGCTCTCCGCAGCGCAGGATGGAACAGCGGATGTATGCTGTATTGTGCTGGAGCTGAACAGCGGTGTACGTTTTGATGGAATGATTAATTACTTTCGGTACGGCTCGCAGCAGCACCAAGGCGGTTACTGGATGCGAGCGTAATGTACACAGTGCATAGTATGGCGGTTGGAAGTAACTGCGCTGAACTAGCTGATGGTATTGTTGGGAGCAGCTGGAGGAGGCACCGAATTATTCTGTTTAATGGAGTGCTACTGTGTTTTGAAGCTCATTATCAACAGGACTAGGATATTGCTCATAATTGCATTAGTAACATTCATCAAAAGAACGTTCAACGTGTCGCGATTAGATTAAGCTGGAATGGAAAATTTGAGAACAGTTTAAAAGCGATTTGTTGATTATTGATGTTTTCAATTCAAATATAATGAGCTGTTAAAGCTCTTCAAGTTTGTAATGGGCTGTATTAGTGCACATTTAATCAAACTATGCACAGTGTCTGTTGCACCGCTCATTTCCATCTGTTTAACTCTGTTCGTATTCTGCACAGTTTTAGAAATACTTTAACCTTAATTTATCATTGATTTACTACTGCAATGATAGAAGCACCATAAAAGTAGCTAAACTTGAGAGTGGTTTAAGTGTGTGTTTGTGCAAAAAAGCAATCGCTCCTTTGCAACTGTGCAGGTGCACAGGACCTCAGCTAACCGATTTAAAAAGCACTGATCTCTGATTGATCCGCTCGGTTTGCCATTTAAGGTTTGATTGAATTTCAATCAACATTCGCAACGCTCCAGCATTACTTACCAAACACGGGTAGGTGCGAAAGCGAGAGACAAAAAAGTAGCACTGCACACTAACCCAAAAATAAATTCATCCAACTGACAGTCTCAAATCTGGGAACGATCAGGACAAATGGTGCACTCCACAAACACAAAAAAAACCAAAAAATCCCCGAAAGCAGATAAGAACGATTGTTCATCGGGATTCGTTTAACGAAACACGGTTCAGCGATCACGGTGGTCGAGGTGGTGAGAATTCCCCCCCAAAAAAAAAAGCAACGAGACTACTCGAAACTATGCATCCGGTAAAACAAAGCGAAAAACAACATCCCAGCGCCAGAAAGTGCTGCGAAAAGTTTAGCAGAAATTGAGCGCCCCAAATAGCGATTATCCTCGATGGGAATGGTTTCTGGCATGACGTGGAATCGTGTGACATTCGCTCGGATGATATACGTAACGTTCTCGGGATGGTGTGCCCCGCTTTTCAGGTACCGTGCGTCGCTCGTCCTTCCGTCGGTGCCGTTAGTTTTGGTTGCAGTTGCTCGGTTCGAACACTGCCCGGATGCGACCCGAGTGCGGAATGCGTATTCGATGCCACACAGACACACACACCGTGGCAAGCTAACGACGGAAAACAATTTCAAATTTATTGCTCATCTCCATTCTAATCTGAGCTGCAATAAAATAGCTTCCTGCTCGATGGGTTCGCCGATCGTCCGGAGGGCTAGCAGGCGGCGTACGATGCACTGGTTGACATTGTCATTTCCCGCTGGAAAGTCGCGCAAGTTGCGTTGTACAGTTAGTGATTGTTGTTGTTGTTGTTGTTGTTGTTTGGTGTCGATTTTTTCTCACTCTTTTTATACGGTTCTAGTTGCTCCCAGAAACGTACGCAGTAAAAGGTGTCCTTCCGCTCGTGAGGATGTGAATTTACCCGTTCGGTGCGTTCGATCGATCTCGGAAAAGCGATACGGAAAGCTGGGAAGAACGAGTGGAAGGAGAAATGATAAATAAAATAATAAACAAAGCAGTACGCTGTACCGGAGGAACTGCACTAGAGGTTCATTTTTTGTGAAGTCGTTTTTCGCATTTGGCTTCATTCACTTCGTTCCAGTTAAAGCGGGTACAAACGGGTGATCTACAGCAATCGAACCGGTACCGATATGCTGAGAAACTAATACCGGAAACGAGCGGAAGATCCCGGTCCATCCGGAAGTGGCACAATCAAACAGCGCTCGGAAGTTAGCACGAGAGTGTCATTGGGTGGAAAGATTTCGACGGTTCGAGTGTTGCAATTTTTTTGTATTGTTTTCTTCCCCCTTTTTTTATTTAGCACCATCATTGCCAAACACTCACCCTCAGCGAGCGAGTGGATATGGTGAGCTGAGAGCAGAGTGCCTCATCCACGGCAATGGATGAGTTTGTCTATGCTAAGATGGAATAAACAATTCATCCGCTCCGTCCTGGTACTCACACACATACACACACACACACACACACACACACACACACACACACACACACACACACACACACACACACACACACACACACACACACACACCGTAAGCGCAGCGTCACGGAAATGGCGAGACGAATTTATCTTCCCTTAGAATGAAACGACGAGAAAAAAAACAGCACAACACACAACCATACCGAAGCGCGCTAAAACGTAAAGGAAATGCTGAAGTCTCTGCTCTGCTTCAGATTCTCCCGTTTTTTGCGATAACAACACACACACACTCACAGGATAATGATGAAAATCATATCCCTGCAGCGCCGGGCTTACTGGCGTAAGCTTTGCAACCCCTTCTCGGCTCCCACTCCCCCCAACGAGACCCTCCTCCCCCTCCCCGCCCGGCCGTTGGGCGGTCGGGGACGGAAAAGAGTTATATCAGTTATTCGAGAAAATATAAATAATGCATGTCATTAATTTGATTGCGACTGGCGTGGAACACAGGACGAATGGTTTTGCTTTCCGCCTGGTCATGTGGGTGCGATGTGCCCATCCCTTTAGCGTTTCGGTTTCGTGTGGCGCAGTTACGGAGTGGAAGCGATTTTTGTGTTTTGTTTTGTCTGGATTTTGGAGTATGTACTTCACTCGAATTCTGGAGTGCTATCTTTGGCAAAAAATAAAGCGAGGGAAAACGAGGATATACCGAGCTTTGAAAGATTAAGCTTTGCACAACGGGAAGCTAAACAATTGGTGCAGAAAGCGCAGCGCTATGCACCCTTCCCGCCCGGGTGGCAAAGAACGGGAAAACTAATGAAATAAAAGTCAATTTATTGATGTGCTTCATTTGTCATGCTTTGGTTCGTTTTTGTTTTGCCCTCATGCAATTGCAGCTAATGCGATGGGTAAATTGAAACTCATCCAGCCGGGCTGCACCGTAGTGCAGTCGTGGCAGGGAGTGGAAGCTGTTGGAAATAAGTCAATTTTGCACGCCGTGTTGGTGATGATGGGTGCAAATATGCTTGAGGGATAATTGCAAACTGAAAACCAATTACTTAGCGCTTGGTAGACCAACTCGGGCCAACAGTTTGTAGTTGTATGTATTAATTAACTTAAAAAAAGATCAGATTAGTAACATCAGCTCCTTTAAAGTTAGGTATCGAAAGCCTATACAGGTCGGCATGTCCGCGTAGGACGGTACGCCAAGTAGAAGTATTCTCAAATATTGGAGAACATTGGAGTATTGGAGTATTCTCAAGAAGTGTTGGAGTTATTCTCAATATTTAATTATAGCTTTACCTTGTACTTGACTAATGGTTTATATATTAAAAAGGTTTTAAAAACTAAAATTTTAACTAATTTACGTGAAAAAAATTGTCATAAAATTTTTACGATAGAAACTTATAAAACTATGTTTTTGTTAATAAGAGTGTCTCTTGCAAGGGACACATACTTGCACGATGCATGTCACCAGCTACCAGCTTCGTTTGGTCGTTTGTTCGCCTTAATTACGTTAGTGTGCTACAAACAGTCATCAAACTAAAGCTTCCACCCACAATCGCTTCGCTTTGTGTAGTGGATGAGCTCAACCTTGGCTGTCTTTTTAAGCACAACGTTTTTCGGACCCTTTTCACACAGCCAGCACACCCGCCCAAAAGTGTACACCCGTAGCATGGGGTGGAAATGGGTAAAAGTTTTGCACATTGTACGCTAAATGAAAGGATGTAAAAATTTGCAAACAGTTGAAGAAGTTGTGCATCGTTCGTGTAACGACATACTCGTTCCTTATCGCCAGGTGAATGCGGTGGCCCCGAGAGGCGCAGTGTGAGTGAGTGATAACAGCGCACCGAACGGAAGCGAGCAGTGTGTAGCGTTTGTGCTCTGCCCCACGCAAGCACAAATGTTTCGTAAATGCACGTAATTCGTGATTCCTTTCTCGTGGGCGGCGTCTTGGCTTAGCGCTGCGTCAAACGGCGCTGCTTCTATTTGATGTTCACGGGCTGGGCTCACGGGTAAACGGTGCGCTCGGCTGTAGGATGACCCGGGGATGATGCGGTACGTGGCTGTTGTACTGCTCGTAAGGTGCTGCCACCGTGTGAGAGCAGAAACTAGTGCAGCAACATAAATTACTTTTCCAACAAGATTTTTCGCTCCAGGAGAGGAGGCAGAGTAAACGTAAAAAAGTGGTATGCAATCCTTACCGGTACCGTGCGATGTTGCTTCGTGTGAAACGGGATCTTAGCGTGAAGCGGTCCAGGTCCAGGTGCGAAGGGTAACGCGTGCGGCAAGGTAACGCATCGTACGCGCCGGGAAAAGGAAATTGGAACACCTTTTTCGAGAGGAAGCAAGGAAAGTTTGATGAATGGCACTCGGTACCGTTGCTGAGGGAAAGTTTTGATGAAAAGTTTTTGACAGTGACGCAGTGCCGAACCCGTTCGCCCGGAGTTGCCATTGCCATTGGGGTGGGATCGTATTTTTGTACACTTTTTGTTTGGTGTCATCTACTCATTTTCCTCTTTCTCGTGGCGTATCTTTCTTTTTGTTTTTGCCGGGTCGCTTTTACCTCATCTCGGTTTGTTGCTATAGCTTCTGGTTTCCTTCGCTCCACGCTCGATAGCGAAGCGTTTTGTTAACTTGACATCGTGCTGAAGAATATGATGAAAAGCTATCCAGGGCTTCATACCATTCGCAAATGGAAGCTCTAAGTACACCACCGCACCACGAGTCGGCGTATGGCGAACTTTACCACACGAGCTCGCACCGGAAGCGCATCCAACAGCGTAAGATCAACAGCAGCAATTGGAAAACGCAACCGCCGGCAAAGCGATGCCGAACAATGCTGACTTTTGGTAGTAAAGTTTAGCAGTGGAGGTGGGGTTTGATTTTTTTTTTGCGGTGATATTCTCCTTCACCAATCGAGCTCTAGCCAACATGATTAAAACTTGGAAACGACAAAAAAACACTACGAAAAAACAGAAAAATAAAACTTGCGGTAGTGGGAGAGACACGCGCTTCTGAAACAAACACCAATCATGTGGTTGAGTTGAATAGGGATTCTGGTATAAGAAGCATGTTTCCTGTGGGTTAGTAGCAATTGTTTAAAAAGGGTTGAAGAATACGTTACTCCAATAATCTAAGATAAAACAGAATTATTTGTCGTTATGTATAAATGGAGCGAAGAGAGTGTTTTGTATTACAGTAGCGAATGGCATTACTTTGTGTACCAAGCGATTTTTAAAACATTTTTTTCTGATTAATATACATATACATATCATGCCCAAACCAATACTCAATAAAAGCATAAACCAACAAAGTTCTCGCCTGCAGTAATCGTTGGCAACGACGATAATGATTATGTTCATCTGATTACTGTGTATTTTATTTGATGGTGAATTCTAGTTTACCCTCGTATTTTTTATTTATATTAATACATTCCCCACTTGGGGGGGGGGGGAGGGGGGGGAGTGGAGGGTGCATCAAAAGGTTTACCGTGTTCAAACATAAACGATGATGCGAAAAAAAAAAGCTCCATAACGTATGTGTGGCGAGCACGATTGATCGATAGAATAATTCAATTAGGCACACTTAATTATAGCGTAAAGCCTGTCGGTGTGATAACTAAGGGCAGAGGCGGTCGCTTGTAAAATTATCAACGAAATCAATTAACCTTGCGGTATTGCGGTACTGTTGTGTTTGAGTTGTGCAAAATGTTTTCAATATTTCCTACTGACATTCAATGCAGTACAGCGGCAAAATAGTGTATGGACTGCTGATTTTGCTAGACTCAGTAACACCCTACAGGTGTGTTTATAGTTATTAAAGCAAAAAGCTTAGTAAAAAGTATGTTTACATTGTAAAATCGGTACTTTCAAATCGATTAAAATGTGATTGCTGCAATTAACCGGGAGGGGTTCAAAAAAATGTATCGTCAATTTGCTGTCCATTAATTCTGGCTTGCTGCCTTTAGTGCACCCCGCCCGTAGCGTTAAGGGAATTGAATCCCATCAATTAACGTGGCGGGAGTTGTGTGGGACCCGCATGGGTGCCTTTATGGTAGGGAAGTGCTTTGGGAAAGAAAATTTGCATGGCCGACTGAATTTATCTTCCCCCCGAAGACTGTAGCTCAATCGAAGCAGCATTTATTGTTCCGTGAAATTTACTAGTTTGGGTGCTTTTAGCTTAAAAGCTTTTGCTAGCTACTACCGTGCTGCTGTATCACAATTCCGGTGGTGAGGCGAGCTGTGCGAGTGGAAATCTACATCCCCTTTGTCAGCAAAACAAATGACTGCTCCTTCTGTCCCTTTCGAGAGCGTGGGTTCTTGGGTTTGACTTACAAGCTTGGCCTTTCGATTGTGGCGCGAAACTGCCTAAATGATGGCAACAATTAGCAACTGGTCCACGCCTAAAATGTGCCAATCGTTTGCACCTTCATAAAAAGGATGGTTTTTTCTCCCTCCATACCTAAGCAGGTCCTTCTACCGTATGGTAAAAATAATGACGATCGCGTAGAGCCACAGCACTCGCGAAGAGGAACGGAATGGACCATCCCACCGGCCAAGGGAGGAAGTTTCTGTTTACCTAGTTTGCTTGCTGCGACAATTTAGTGTGTTTATCTTTTGTTGAAAATGTTATGACAGAAATTAATTATGTTGCTCCGTGAGTTCCGTGTGAACTCGGTGTAATGTTTTACCGGACGGACCAGACTTTCCGGTCAAGTGGTGGATGGTGTGCTGGAGGGAGAGTGGTGTGGACACGAAAAGTGGCTCGCAATGGTACCTCAAACCCGTGGTCCTTTGGACGGAAGGTGGTAAACTTTGCGAAAAGTCCCCTTGCAATTTTTCAACAGATAATGTTAACGGGAAGCAAGGAATAAACCGGTGTGGTGGTGGTAGCTTGTTTTAGTTTTAGTTTTTCTTCTTGCGCTAGCACACCACTGCCAAGGATCGCACGAAGGGCAATAAAATAATAGCGCAGCACTTGGTTTGTGTCATTCTGGTGCGATGGGGGCGCATTCCAGCACGGGCACGGATGGTGGGTAATTTATGCATCATAAATGCATCATCGTCCGAGAATTTAGTAGGCGGTGCTTCACCCACGGGTACGGGTGTTCCATTCCTCGCGTGGAAGGAATTAAGTGCTGCGAAACTTTTTGCTGCTCTTTGAGTTAGTTTGTAGTGTAGGAGCAGCTTCGCACTTTGGATTTGTACCTGTAAAGTTTGACTACTAAATTGAGGCTTATATTCTGTGATAAGCTATGATAGCTGACCTTTAAGTTGCAGGCAAAATGATAACTTATTGCAGGAGTGAGCAAATCCTTGTATCCGCTCGAATGCCGAGAATGATTTCGTTTACGCATGCACTGCGTTTTGCTGCCTGAATGATTCTTTTTCCAATATGCATCTTTTAGTACCTTTTATTGACTGTGATGCTGCGTTTATCAATTGGGCTCTTCACGTGGAACTCTTAGGGCATTTTCAAAGGCTTTTTATGCTTCAAAGTTTGCTGACTACTGTTTTATGGGGAGTGAGAAGCATTTAGAGGCCGCGATCGTTTTTTATGCTCTTTTTAAGCCTTTTTTTTATTTTAGACTCTCATAGTGCGGACCCTGTACTGTGTATATAAAGACATAAAAATAAGCTTAAAAATAGCTAACTCTCTTAAGAGATAGCTTATTATGAGGAGAAATAATTAATTGGAATTAAATCAAAACGCTACTCGTCCCGCAGATCATCCAAGCGCTTCTCAAACCATGCTCACTGCAAGCTTTATATCTGTTCCTGTAATTATTTAAACGATCCGCTTATGATTTTCGCCCCACACGGTACTATTCTAATTGGCTCGTTTGGACCATGCATTAAGGTTCTCATGCACATACTGCAGGGCGTGCAGGGTAATGGCACTGGAATGGAGAAAGCCACCCTACTTAAGCGGCATTAAATTATAAAGCGAGCGGTGCTTTCCGTTTGTTCCCGTTGGTTAGTTGTCCGAGCAAACGAGCAGCCTGAAACCGTTCCATCCATGTGTGACTGTGTGTAGCTAATCAAATTGTCAAAAGCGCCTGTAAAACGTAGATCCTTTTGTACGATGGAAGGGTCCAAGTTTTGTCCGCCCAATGCATATGTGTGTTGTGTGTAGATATGTGGTTGTAGGGAGTAAGCATAGCTTTTCCATGTTTTACCCATTACCGCACGCTTACGCATCGATTGTGGCAAAATGCACGGCTACTGGCTACTTGGAGACTGGACACTTATTACCGAGGCAGCTAATGGCTGAAGCCGATTGTCTTCTTTAAAAACGAACGAGCTGTTCCCGTAAAAGCAAAGAGACGAAAGCACTGTACCGATTTCCCCGCAGTGAGCGTAACTTATATTTATGCGAATGTGTTATTTATTCACCCGACGGTGCCGATCCGCTTGTCTGCGGTTTTCGCGCTCTTTCTGCCCGGCCAGTGTGCTTCTGCTCCATTCGAAGCCGAAAAATTCGCTTTTCATGTGCGCACCATGCACCGACAAAAAAGGCACAACCCGATTTTGGTCGATGACCGGAAGGAAACATTAGTGTGTTTAGGTATGACTGGGATGGACCAGCAAAAGAAGTAGAAGGAGAAAAAAAACACTCCTTTCAGAACGGTTGGCCGAATCGGCCGAAGCATCCTGCTCGTACGGTTTGGCAGAGCACTCTTGTTCGGATCCCATCTGAGACGGGCACGCAATCGATGGTAATCGGAGGCGCCTCCGCTCGGTAGGTACGGAAAAACATTCCCCGAAAACCGGAGGCTAGCTTTTAGGCTTGTCTTCGGCCGACCGGAAAAGCTCCTTTTAAATCATCACCGCAGCGAAAGGGTCCAACGGGGCAGTGGATTCGGCCCACACGGTAGTTGGTTGGCAGTGTGCCCTGCACAGGGATTTGGTCTGCTTCGGCAAGTCAACAAAGCGGACCACACAGTGCGGGCCAAAAGATTTGCCAGCGCTAGCAAGGGAGGGCAAACAGCCGCGCCCAGTGGGGCGAAAGAAAAAGACTCGGCCAAAGCTGAGGGCACTTTTTCGGGCACTCGGTGCGGTTTGGCACGGAGTGTTTTGCCTGCTACCGGGGATCGATGAATCGAAGCGTACGCAGCGCGTTCGGTGCTCGCTTCTGTTGCGGTTGGCCGAAGTTGTCGCACTTTCGCCCGGGTTTCGAATGCGTGCGGTAGATCTTTGGCAACAGAACACGCCACGGCCCCGAGGGTTTTGAGAAATTTTCCGAATTGCTAATGAGTATTAGCATTTCAAAGGCTTTCTGTTATGGCCGTTACGGCGTTATGAGCCTTCACTATGTCTTTGTTAGTGGGGCGCTAACTTTTGATCTCGCTGTGAAATGGGAATTTAGGATGTGGTTTCGAGGTTCCGGAGGATTATTTGTTGGCAGTTTTTTTTCCCTTTCCATGGATTCATCTTAGCTTTCGATGGTTTTAACTTACTGGTTAGAGAAAATGAAATGATTTACGTTGGGAAGACAACTTATCGCACGATAAAATTGTGCGATGCTTGCCTTCTTTTTCGTATTCTAATGATGTGAAATATCTAAAGTCATGTAAAAAAAGCCAATACCCGGCTCACAACAGACGATTCAATTAGACTCTTTCAAGCACTCTCCAACATTCTCTTTTTTGAGCAATGGGTTTGAATGCGCTGCAAGGTTTTTGCCGTCTCATTGCTTCTACCGCTGAAATCAGGATGCAGAAGTGTTTGCTCGCCCGATACTTTCCCGCATTGAGTACGCCACTCGACGAGTCAATTGGCGGTGGCGATACACAGTTTGTTCGTACCGGTACCGTTCTGGAACAATGGTTTTTGCTGCGTCATCAGTGCGGCGGCGTGTCGCAGCGAGCGTACCGAGGAGTTAACCTAATGAACCGGCTGCGAAGCTGGTGTGAAACCAGCAAAGGATGTGTATGCTGTTTTGGTCTAGTACAATTCCGCTTGATCTACCACAAAAATCACAGCTGCGGGCGCTGTCTTCATTAGTGACTGTGTGTGTGTGTGGTAACGATGGTAAAACATTCCCACTCGTTAGCGGAAAAATCAACGCAACGGCATGACATAATGGAATCCATGAAGTTCAGGGTATTTTTTCCATTGAGCAAGCGTTTCTACCAAGTCTTTGTTTGAATTGAATATAACAAATAACCTCCAAGCAAGTGCTACAGCAAGAAATAAAAATAAAAAAAAAGATCATATTGAGTGTATAATAGACCATTCAATGTCTACTTTAAGAGATTTTCTTTTACAAATGAACAAAAAAAAAAAACACCTCCAACATTTGTCCGTAGTCCAAGAAAAGGGGAAGTAAACACTCGGAGAACGCCCAACAATGATGAAAGTCGATGAGTTGCCAAAAATAAACATGGTCATTGAAGTAAAGCATATCCTTTGCGTGGGGCTTCAACAACAAAAAAAAAAAAAAAAACTCGGGATAAGATGACGAAAAGAAGGAAAAGCTGGAAAGACTGTTAATTGGAGAGAATCACAATCGTCAATGAGAGTGCAAATTGCATGACGAGGATGTTTGTCAAAGTTTTCCGTGGAGCTTTAATTGACATTTGCTGAAAGAACTCAACCTAACTGCAGAATGTGAGACAGCAAGTGGAAGAAAAATGAGAAAAATCGGCCAAAATCGGGTGTCCAGAAGTTTTGCGACTTGCAAGACGAAACAGTAATTGAATAAATACAAAGACCTTCAATGTTGTTAAAGATGTACAATTATGGTAAGCCAAATAATGTCGAAAACACAACACGGTAAGCAATGAAAGTGACGTAAGCAACATTTCTACCATAAAAATAACTCTCACAATCTTAAAAACAGCAAACTAAATATAAAACGAACTACATAGAATGGAGGGAATGTGAATGAAACATAAAAATAATAAAAAAAACAAATAAAAACGATGAAGAACAGCACAAAAATGAAGAATGATAATGATGTTGCAGATTTGCGTACAAATCAGACCAAAATGTAAATGTCTTATGAATTAATGATGATTTCTTGGCCCTTTCTGTTTGTGTTGGTGCTGCTCAGATCTTTGGCTGTCTCTTGGTAGGAGGTTTATTTATTTTTTCTTCTGTACCATTCGCATCTCCCTACCCCTAACCGTCGTAGCTAAAACTTAAAACCACAATGCACAGCAAATCCCATCGCGTAAGTAGTGCGCATTTGGGGGGCAGTTATTTATGAGCATGTAAATGTTTTACAGCCAGTCATTTAGTTTGAGCCATTGCTTGCGCTGAAACTTTTTCTACGCTACTACTAGCTGTAGTGTGGATTAGGGGAATGTGTTTTATGTTTTGGCTTTTTCCTAAATACTTTACATTCATTTTAGTACGTTTATGTCGCAATGCACACTATGACGTAGACATTTTCATTATGGTTTACATAAAACATGACTAATTCAAGCATATTTCAATGTTGCTGCATTAGCTTTAATACTGTCTCTGAGAAAAACGCTTTTAAGACATTGGTTAGAATCCAATGATTTGAAATAAGAAATAAATTCTTCGCAATATTCCACGTCTTTATTTCATATCAACTGGGAAATTAAATTGAATATTTTGAAACACTTTTCCGAAGGTTTCCGAAAATGAGACCCTCCACGCAACGAAATCCCTCAATCAATCAACTACCGAATCATATACTCGATGATCGACCATTCCTAATAGTAGCAGCAGTAGCAGCACCACCAACGAATGACGATGAAACCGGATTTGAAGGTTGAAAAGGACTTTGGCAGCAGAGAGCAAAAACATACCGGCAAAGGGTTAAGATATTCGACGAAATTGATCAAGGACAAGGGTGTTCCCATGCTTCAAACACGCCAGTAGCTGTGACCGTTTGTTGTGGCTACCGCCATTGGAACTATGGTGATCGGTCGTGAGAGTGAATGGAGGAAGGTAAAATTGACCCACGTCAGTGACGGAAAAAGGGATTTTCCGGCGGGTGCCTTGGGACGGTTCGCACTAATCATCGTGTGCTCAAGTGCCTGTCAATGAGGATACAGTTTCAATTCAACAAGGATCTCGAACCGGTACCGGACATTGGTGGGTCGGGTGGAGATTGTGATGGTGGCATCTGGTGGATGGGACGAAGAGGTACTGTCGACCCTGACCGTCCGCTAGTAATTCAGGGAGCATCTCAGGCAGAAAAAGTGAAACACGCGTGTAAGAGAAAATGGCATAAACCTTCACGGAATGCTATGTGGTTTGAAGCCACTAAAGGAAAACTACGCCCTAATCCGCTTGCGTAAAGTCGAGGCGGGAAGTGAACCGGAATGCAAGCCTCTTTGTGTAGCCATCGCGCACAACGAGCAACATGACGAGGGGCGTAAACTAGCACAGACGCCTTGGGATGTAACGTAACGCGGCAGGCAGGAGCCAAAACTGAACGAACCAAAAACCGATTAAAGCACGCACGTACATACTTAATGAACATGTATCCATGGGAGGCGAAGCATGGATGGGTGAGATTGTGTTTTGATTAAAATGTGACGTCGGATGCGTTTTCATCCACCTTCCCTCCTCAGCAGCAGTTCGCCAACCACAAGCGGAAGTTCCAATCACGAGAAGCGGTAGATGCTGAGCCCGTCGGCTAAATGAGAGTTCGATCAGTGATTAGCGCTACGTGAATCATCGCATGACTTTTATCGCGACCGTGATCGACGGAAGCGTGTCGTAATTGAACGTAAGTGAGCGTCTGCCCTGCCGGAAGGCGTCGAATTTCAAACGGTCGATTCCGTATATTCGACACGTGGGAAAGGGAAGCAGAACTTTACCGTACGGTGCGAGATTAAGCAATCGCGATATTGATTTCGATTTAGATAGGCTAGCGTGTGTGTGTGTGTGTGTGTGTGTGTGCGTAGTCGTTGAAGGATACGATATGCGAGTGAAACATTTTACCACACTCTTTCCTTACCACCGTTTATGCATCTGAAGGCGTTTGTGAGGCGTATGGTGTAACGATAATGGTTATAAAATACGAGCTTAACTTTCGCAGGTTTCGCACACGGGGATTTGAAAGCTATCGCACCTAGGACACTGTACTGCTGAATCTTATCGCATTATGAGTGAGCCGATTTTAAACTTTAAACGCGGTTTCTGGCGCTTCATGTAACGTTTTCTCTTTAATTTATAGAACTGCTTGAAGTAAAGAAAATGCAGGGTTATGGAATAAAAGCCAGAAGGGCAGCTTGAACACATTGTATCAAATTACAATCAAACGGATTGATAAAGGTTATTGCCGACTTCATCATTATTTTCATCTTGCTTATATACTCCAAGGAGATACTGTGATAAGCTTTTTGTGTAGTGTTACTTATTGAGTACAATGCTTTCTTAATAATACTGAATTGATTTTGTTTTTTAAAATAAGTATCAAAAAGAGCCAAAATCCATCGTAGACCTGATGGAGACGCCTAGTGATTAATAGTCGATATTACCACGCAGTTTTATTTACTTAAATTATCTGAAAATATTGTTTAAATATCTCATTTAAAGGAAATTAGTTTCCAAATTTTTCAGGTATTGATGTGTAAGACTGTTGAAGGATAGAAGCTTAAAAATAAATGGCTCTAAACGACCACATTTAATTCCGTTCCCAACCATATACGCCACAATTTACGCATAAAGGGAGAAAGCATATAAGATCTACTAATAATGATAGAAAAATGTATAAGCTGATATGGTTGCCAGTTAACCTCCATACAAAAGCATTGTATTATGCAGTATAACGGTTTGTCATACTTTAGTTCCCATCGCCGTTATTACACTTCAGTACTGCAACTCGCGCCAGGGAATCCATCAGACGAATGGTGAAACTATAGCCATTATTTCCCCCTATTTCATTTCCTATCAACGCGCTTCAACCCATTTTAGCTCATTTTTTGCTCTATGCTTAGCCACACGGAATACAACCCCCCCCCCCCCTCCACTAAGACTAAGAGCACTGAGCTGAGATTTGTCATCAAGCCATTGCCGGGCCCAGCTCCGTCCATTCCCGGTTGGGGTGCCATTTTCGGTAATCGTTACAGCACCAAAGTTTCTCATATTAACTTTTTATTGTTTTATTTTTACTCCCGCTTTACTGGGAAGCGGTAGCGATGGGCGAATGGCGAAAACGGAACCCCCGTCGAAAACGGAATGTGCCGGAGTAAAACGGACCGGCAGACGCAAACAATTAATCACCGTCGGTGCGAAACGGAAGTTCCGGTTTCCGTAGGAAATGAATCTTTCACTCGGCTATCCAGCCGCTTTGCCTCCGCTTCCTCCCTCCCTACGGGCTCGCGTTCATTTATGATGTCCAACATTTATTTTCGACTAACCGCTTACACACTTACACGCTCCGCCCGACCACCGGTTCACTAAGCGTTCGTTCGGTTGCTTAATCCTCCGGTTACTGTCCTCTTTTACCATGCCATCGTGCTCATCCCTGTCCATCCATCCTACGGGCAGCATGTTTTGTGTGCCGCACCATGCCAACCACATGGTGGGCAACGGCAACGGACTGGAAATTATCCTAGCTGAAGCGTTCTGTTCGCTTCGTGTGCTTCCCCAGCAGAGGTGGGTAAGCACAGCAAGGGATAAGATGGCAGCAGCAGCAGCAGCAGTAGCAGCAGCAGGAGCTCAGCCCGGAGTCGGCGTGTAGAGTGCTTGTAGAGAATGCTCATTCGATTTGGCATGGCGAATAATTACGGGCGAAGCTGTTGTGCGCCATCTCCCAGTCCAGTGTGACGAAATGTGTCGGGACGGGATACGTTTTATATTTCCTGCTTGCATAGCTACAGTGCGGTTCAGGTAGGAGCATCAACGTCAGAAATATTATAATACCTCGCTAATGTACGTATTTCCCCAAACGAAGCGTATATTCCAAAAATACAAACCAACGATCCCCAGTTGCTGTTTGTACTTTGTACACGGAATCAGCTTCTCTGGTGAGCATTTTTATTTGCTGCCTAATAACACCGAGCACCCCATTATTGCCGATCACTGTTGGCAACGAGGGGCATCAAATGTTCTCGGGGAAACAAATCGCTGTCGGCTTGTGTGCCGAGGTCAACAGTCATTTTCGCTCTAATGCGGAAGCTCGTCGGCCCAAGCACCACGCTGTGCCGCCGCCGTTACCATTCGCTACCGATCCGTTGTCTAATTTATTTCATTCTTTTTCACCGAGGTTACTCAGCATCCTTTCCGCGGCGTGTCTCATCTTGCAAAGCCAAAATGATCATGGTGAAGCACGCACAGCTTCGCACCGTCCTCCACCCGCCAGCCATTGTCAGTGATGGCCACTTGGCAGGAGTAGCAGGGCACGTTTTCTTGGTCCGAACTGTTTTGCTGGGGTTTCTGTTTTCTATCCACTCTGCTTCTCTCCCCTGCTTTGTTGTGTCTTTGCGAGTATGACTTTTCGCTGTCGACTGGCCAAGAAAGTACCCCGGGGCAGCAGCCGATTCGTCTTCGTCTTCGGTATCAAGCTGTGTGCGCACGTTACGTTGCAAATATGACTGCTTGAACAGTGTTTTTTTTCATGGTCGAAAGGGGACAGGGCAGCAGGTGGACGGCCACGGTAGGGAGTATTTATTATAAATGAGCAATTTATATCATTTAGCGTTTGGGTAGCTCGTCCCAGGGACTCGTCCGAATGCGGAAGCAAGCGCTACCTTATGCTCGCTTATAATACACTATTGTTGTTATCTCTATGACGACAGCTTGAGTGCTTGCGTCATACATGTGTGTGTGTGTTTGTGTGTGTGTATGTTAAGAATGGTGGTCCAGCTGTTTTTTGAACTCGTTTCCAATTATTGCTAACAGAAGGTTGGACGTGTGAAAGGAAGTGCACTGGGGGCAAAGGAGTGGCCCGAGTGGATATCATCGTACGTCATGAAAGAAACACAACCATCGGCCTGTTAAGCCGGCCTCTTATCCTACTTGAGTGGGTTTTTGTTTTGTGCGGACTACTTTATCACTTCTCGCATGTGTTGTTGGCCAAACGAGGAGTAGCTTGTTCGGTGCAAAGTGAGAATGGCCCAAGCAGTGACTGCGATGGAGGCGCCTGGTAGCCGACAAATCGCACACTTTGGGAGGGTTGTTGCAGGAAGGCGACTGGTATGTTTTTACTTTTTAGGTTTATTTTATAAAGCACACTTAGGCATACTTTGAAAACTGTGGCTAGACGCAGTTGTTAATCCAGGCTATCTACTTGTAGCACTGGTAATAATTTTTAGAATAATAAACAATTAAATTATTTAACGCATAATACAAATGTAGATTGTTTGAAAATATATAGGGAAATAATCTGTAGGGTAAACCAGTTCAATGAACAATTTTCCATACGTTTTATTTATCTCAACCGCATGTATACTACAGTCTCCATTTCATGATTGAAATTCATCCAATGACGTCGATTGATTCATATGATAATTCATATCGAAAATTGGAACTTCGTTTTCCTAGGTTGTTGGCGTTGCCATTTGATTGCTATAGAGGATAAGCAACACAGTCCAAAAATAGGCTACAGCTTTTCAAGCTTTTCACTTATGCTGTCGAGTGGAAAACGAATATGTTACAATATGTATTTATACATTTCTATATGCCATTCCCTTGCAATCGGCAAACAGCCTAGAATGTTTTGACTTTGAATATGACAATCGTTTGCCGGATTCCGTTTGAAACACGCTCGCTCCATCTATCCCGAAAGCGCAAGCATCGGGTCTGTTTCACACAGCATTCCGCCATCGATTGCGCGTGGAGGTGGAAGCAATACGGCTATTGTGTCAAATTGAAGGTACTGCAGACATTGCCGTAACTTGGCTCAAGTACCGCGGGAGGGGAAACCTCCCCCATTTTGGTGGAAAGAAGCAGATAACTGCCGAAGGTGAAGATCAGGAAATAAGGGAGTAGGTGGTAGCTGTAGGTGAAGTCAAACGGTCGTTGCACATTCCCGACTGTTTGAGGGGAGGTTGGTTCACAAGAGCGGGTGATGTCCTACCATTACCATTGCCCACCGGGTACGTATATAAATTCATACCGTCTCCCACGGTGCGGCGGTGGCTCTGTGCGGCACAGGACCAGCCCTCGAGCCCTACCCGTGTGCGTTGGCTCAGTTTAACTCCCTTTTTTAAGTTCTATCTCTTTCTCTGCCTGGTCGTGTAGTACATCGCTCTTATGGGATCGGCAACATGGTTAAGGGAGCGGCGGCCGGATGATGGTAGACCTACTGCTGCTTTCAGGCATCCGAAAGCCACAAGGATTCCCCGGGAAGAATGTCAAGTGACTGAGGCATGTGTGTGTGTGTATGTGGGTGGTGTTTTTGCTGCAAATCTGCTGAGCATTATAAATATTTATAGGCAAACGTCTCCCGATCGGGGTGGCCCGGTAGGAACGCTTGCCCGACCAGGACTCGGGAAAGGGAACCGAAGCGGCCGTGGGATGACGGACAAAAAAAGAGGATTTTTTTAAAAGGGGGAGCTCCGAGGAGTAGGTAGGAAATCCGTACAAATAACATAATATATATTCAGATAATGCGGAATAATATCGCGTTTCGAGGAAATTTCATCTTGGTGCGGTCGTACGTCGGTGGGGTTGGCTTTTTTTGCCCCTTTCGCGTTCTTCCCACATGCTGCTTCTCGTACGCTCACACTCTCGCAGCACTTGTGCCTATTGGATTCGATAGCACGCTTTGCGCCATGGTTGAGCGTTTGCTATTTGTTGCACTTTGTTTGCATTGTCCAAATTGAGCATTCGGGTAAATGTTTGCTGGCATGGATCGCGAATGGTTTTTAGGGTGCCATTTCCATTCCCCCGTCTCGCGTTCGTTTCGTGCCGTTTTGATTGTCTTTTCGTGCTGTTTTTTTTTTGGAGTTCGTGCTGGAGCTTGTTTAGTGTAGGAGCTGCATTGAAAGGAATGATAGGTATGTTTGAGTTGGAAAATTATTACATCACATGCTTTTTTCAATAGGTTTGTTTGTTCGCGAAACGTGCAGTTAAAAATATGTTTCATCCGAAATATGTTTAATTACATCATATTTATCTTCCACGCGTTGCACAAGTTAAAGTTCAGCTTTTTTTATATTATTAAAGTGTTTTACGAACAAAAAATATGACTCTTGTATAATGTTTAAAGTAAAGGAAGCAGTTATCATCTTAAAACGTCTTGTTAGCCCTCATGGTGGCTTCACGAGAAGCCGGCTTGAACCATTTGTTGGCTTAGCTATTTGTGACAGATTGGACTTTCCACTTACCAGAATGCTCTTTCCTGTGTATGAATTCGTTCGATCACAAGTCTAATTTTACTGTCTTTTCTAATCTGAACCCTCTGTCAGAGTTGCTTTTCTTCGTTGGTGTATGACACAACAAATAAATGCACAAATGTCTTTACTCATTCATGTCCTTGTTGAACATTTAACGGTAACAATTCTCTATGTTTATGTTCTATTGATTCTACGTTAAAATATGCTCTCTTGCTGTTAAGGCGGCTTACATTCGCGTCACACATCCCTACAACTTGTAATGCACACTGTCCAATCCAATAAAAATTGGTTGCCTATTATTGTTTCTCCCCCAGGAAATCGGTAAACATTCCGTGTGCATACTCAGTTGACAGAAATCTCTTTCACCACCAACCATCGTACCAAACCGATCGTTCCGGCCTGTGTCGTTTTTCCATGAATAATCAATGTTGGTGTGGAAAATGGAAACCAAATACGATAGCAAATGATTCGTTCGTTCCAATTGCTGTGCTGTGGGTTGATTACGGTGAAATGGTTCAATTATCGCCAGGGTTCACACTGCTGGGTCCGTCTTCAACACTACACCACCACAGTTGAGCTCAACGAGCAATGGTACGGTGGCCAACGAACGGTCGGAAAAAAAGCTTTGTAAAACCATTGCATGGATGAGTAATGGGGTTTTGTGCACCGTTCACCGTAAGCAATAAATAGCATGCTTGAAGACTGCTCGATGCTTTAAGAGCAGGTTTGAATTTTTGAAAATTATTTTAGGCTCAAAACGACCTCAACCTCCATATTTCCTTGCTCAGGATCACAATCTCACAAAGCTTTGCATTGAACACTGCAGTGCGTGTGCGGAATCGTCTGTACTGCATGAAAAAGACATTATGAATACCGAAGTGAAAGTAAAAATTGTCTTGTGTGCGTTGATGCGTTGACTTGCGCTGGTGAATGAATATTTATCATTTCTCACATCTCGAAATCAAATCTCACGTCCGTTGCTTTTTTGCGTTGTTTTTGTTTTATATCTTCCCCATCGGTCCCCATCATAGCTGGATGGGTGAGGTGGACCAAGGTGGGTGTACACGGTCGAGAGACAATTTTGTTGGCTCTCAGTTTTGTTTCATTTATTTTGCAACCTCCTCTACTCTAGTGTTATCTACTCTGGCCATACTCAATGGTATAAGCAGCAGGTGGACAACACGTTCACTATCCGATGCGATGTGAATGCATAAATTCCGCAAAAAGAAATGAACTCAGGAAGGCTCTTTCATATTTATAACAACATTATTCGTTACAGAGGACACCGGCCGACATGTGCTTGCCAAGGTTGGATACTTCATTACGATGGTATTTGAAGGCACTAAGTAGCATGTGTGAGTATCTGCTGGAAAAAAAAGAGAATTATGCGTTGGGAGTTGTTGGAATGATTGATTCGCAAGAATGAGACAACAGTTATCCATTCAAAGTTGTCTATTGTAGTAGTTTAGTCTGGTATGACATAAATTTTCTCTTTTTTTATTCACAAAGAATGGCTACGGAAGTAATGCTTAAATATTTTCTAATTTTAACCCTTGACAATTTCTGAAGACACTAAGCGGAAAACTGCTCTCAACTGTTATTGTTCCTACTAACCTTAGACAATGAGTGACGATTGAATTAGGTCACCTATGTACCAGTTTTCGAATTACTAAATGTGAAATTTATACCATAATTTACAATTTACACCATAATTTATGACGTTGCGATGCTTAAAATGTCACTTCGACGACTGTACGATGTAAACTTACTAGTTAGGTACTAGTTTCATGGACATCCTACTTTAAGTATGTGGTTCCAGCGACGTAGCTAGTAGCAAAACGCTTCTCTCTCTCTTTATTTATCTCTCTCTCTCTCTCTTTCTCTCTCTGACACACACACACACATTAACTCTAACTCTTTTTTTTACATCTCAACTTATGCACAAAAAATCGGACTCATATAGTATACTAGCTCGGAAAATGTTCACCACGGAGCGCAACGCCTTGAAATTAAATTCTTCTCACGCTTAACCTTCAACTGGCACATCTTTGGCTTTTTCAACTGATTCTCGTGTAGTTTTTTGTTTGCTCGTATGTAGCAGCAATGACACTGTAGCTAGTGGATCAGAGGAATGTTGTGTTGGTTAAAATGTGGCAGTATTTTTGCAATGGTTGAGCGCATGTACAGAAAAAAGCGCCGAAAACATTCGTAAATGACAACGCCACGTGTGAATGGAAGATTTTGTCAGACGTTTCCTATGGTCGCGTTCTAGCTTTGTAGGTGTCACGACATTGCGAACGATGCTGAAACACCATGGTGAGGCAGTTATTTTGTGGCTGTTAGTTTTCGCAGCTGTAGCTGTATTTTTCGCATCCAACAATTCATCAATCTTTTTTTCTTCCTATCCAGCCGGGAGGAAATGCTGTTATTAGAAATAAAGAAATACTCGTTCAATTTCACGTACCGATGGTGTCGGGGTGTCGGTATGAACACTGCGTATCGAGCGAAAGGATTTATACAGCCCAACAATAGTGTACGAATGCCGGGGTGTCGGCGACAATGCACGCAGACAGGGCCTGGGCAAAATGGTGCGCTGTGATTACGTTTGGTGCTGTGGACGATTGTAATGGGATGCGATTTGTTACGTTTTAATCCGCTCACACTGTGGATGCGCCAAAAACGTGTACTGTTTGGTGTGGTTTTTGGGGCGGGTTTTTTTTCTGTTCGGCTATCATTGTGATGTGTCGATGGGATTGCACGAGAACAATTTTTGAGAGTGCAGTTAAAGCCGCTGATTGGATTGACGGCTAAGCTAAACGAGATATTATTAAACTGTGAAGCTTTGAATGGAGGCTGTAACAATGCAGGGGTTTTTGAGGGTAAAACAATAGAATATAAATAAATGTGACAGAAGATTATTGAAATTGAGAGAAATAAAATTTCATGTTGAATTGCAAAGGAAACCAGAATCAATCATCAACTAAATTATTTTTTACAATCAGATAGCTATCAGTAAACAATAAAAATGAAGCAAGATAAACTGCTGCACACGCATCAGGGTAGATTTTACCCAGTATTTGTATTTAAACGGATTAAGAACTTAAAAAAAAATTTACCTCGATCTATTCAGTTTATGATCGTACTGTTATTGGAAAGGCCGAGAGATTTATCATTTGCTAACTAGCACATCAGTACCATCCTATAATATGAGACCTTCATAACATAAACCATGTACGTAAAACTAATGCATGGTAAAGATATTGAGTGGTATCCAAGAGCAGCACTTTGACAGTAATTCGCTTAACAACTTAGTTTGTTAGCAAATTATGCATTTTCCTATTCTTCTACCTGATGTAAGACAGCAAAGCCATTTTGGCCTACGGTGAAGCACGAAACCACAATGCACACTCCATTGTGTCGACTCGTACCGATCGCTCCAAATTGTCGTATTAGCCAACTATCATGAGCTTTCCCCAGAAAAACTGCTTTGATCATGGTTTTCTTTTAATGAAAATAACTCTTCCTTAACGAAGCACTCGGCGGCGCAAAGCCTTCCGTCCAAATGCATATTGCATCGAGCGTAATTCGATCTGCCGGCCGTCTCCACCATCTTCTTACCATCTTCACGGGTACGGGAAAAGAAAATAGCACTGCTTGCTCGCCGTCTCGAGAATGGATTATTGATTGCATTAAATCCGAATCAGGGAGAGCTTTGCTTGCTCGTGAATGGTGGTGGTGATGGTGGTAGGCATGGTCCCACTCCCGCAGTCTGTGCTGCAATCGAACGTGCATCGTCGAGCAAATGCATCACCACTACTCGGGCTCGGGCAAGCAATGTGTGCCAGGATGAGGATGATATTTTTAATTTAAATTCTCCTTCCCTTCGTTTTTGTTCACGTGCCGTCCTGCGAAGTGGATAGAGAAAGAAAGGGATTATTTAATTTATTTCGAACAAAGACGCAAGCAGCAGTGGCTGCGTTTGGCCTGAGCGCCCCGACGGGATGGCTTAAGCGAAAGGAAAGTAAATCAGTAATACATAATAATACTGGCTGGCAAAGGAAGTGAAGCGAACGCTTCACCGATCGCACGATAGTGGGAAGTGATTTAAGAGGAACGAAAAAAACATGTGCCAAAGCGTTTGTCACCGTGGCAACGGCGTACGGAAGATAGAGCGCAAAAGCGAGAAAAATGCGCTAACTTAAACACATCCTTCTAGACGGTACCAGCTCCTTTTAAGGATCGATTCAAAATTGCAAGCAAAAAACAAAACAGTACTTACAGCAGCAGCAGCAGTATGATCAAATGCTAGGGCTAGTTGTGAGAAAACTTAATTAACAATCCTGATGCTTCACGACGAATGGCGGAACAATAGGAATGTACTGCGCGGAGTAATGAAGCGAGAAACTCTCTAGAAAGAAAGAATTCAAGCAGAAAAAGGCGCCAGCGAGCGAAGTCAAAAGGATGCTGATTGAATCGAATGCCTCTATTGTTAGAGGAGTATTAAAAAAAAAATTAAATCCACTTGTGGGCAAATCCAATTCCTCCCAGCCGGTATGAATGAAGTGTCAATGATTATGGTGTGATTATGCTCTACTAAAATGAAACAATCGGTATGCTTTCGGTGTGCAGGTCAATTAGCTCTTCTGTTGTATGCTTTAATCATGTATAACTTTATTTACTTTTGCTACTATTTTCTTGAAACGTCTTTTACCGAGATTGATCCTAACCATCGGTGTTGATTACGGGGCATTTGATTAAGCCAGCCAGCAGCTTTTTGCGTACGAAAACGTACGACATTCAACACGTATAAAACAGCGCACCGCATACGCTCGTTAACTAATGCATCTGCGTGTTTCGCGCCACGAAGCTTCCGCGCAGCAGCCATTGTTTGTGGTGCCTTTCCGGTGCCGGACTAGTTCCGGTCGGTGCGTGTTTATTTGGCCACGCGTTCCACGAAGCGTCGAACAAAATCAGAACCCTTCCCTTCCCCTCTTCTCTCTCTCTCTGTTGTTCTCTGAATTTGGACCGACCCATTGACATGGTAGCTGCGGCACAGAAGTCAGCAGCCGTGGTTTTAGTGGTACCGTGCCGTGCACCGTGGCCGATACTGCAACTGCGGACACAATGTCGGAATTGAGAGAACCCGGGGTAACGGGGCACGGCAACAAACGGGAGGTCAGTAAATTGTGCCGTGTTTGTTTAGGCATAATTAAGAGCAGTGGCAAATAAATTAGCAAGAATAAACATTGTATGCGATCGTTCCCCGTTTGCCTCTGACGCTGACGACACACGCCGTTGTCATTTCGCGTCGCGCCGCTGTACGACGCTGTCTGTGTGTCTGCTGTTTGCGCGTCCGTCCGCGGGCGGCGTGCTGGCCGCTCCCGCTTGGGGCGTTGATGAAAAGGGCCGTAAATTGGTGAGCGGCCGGTATCGATTCTGCTGGCTCATCCCTCGACACTGGGTCATTTCGTTTGCACTGGTGGAATAATAAATCTAATTAGTCTACAATTAGCTTGCGTTTTAAGCTTGCCCCTCGGAGGATGCATTCTCTACGGGTACATGCTGTGTGCGCGCTTGAGCTCGTACACGTGTGTGTGTGTGTGTGTGTGTGTGTAATGAACTTCAGCGACACTCTAGGCTGCTGAGCGAGATATCAGCAAGGGGAAATCAAAACTGGAGCTGCGGCAGCTGGCACCCCAGTAAACCGATCGATCTGTCATTCGATACGTTCGCACGAAGCACAGCGATCTAAATGATTTATGATGATTGATAGCGCAAAGCCGCGAGTGCATTAATGAGATATGCGTGTCGGTGGGTTTTATGTTTGTGTGGTGGTGTTTTTTGTTGTGGTTGTTGTTGGACGATCCATTTGTTTTTTGGGTTACGGGCAGGACAGCGTAAAACGATATGTTTGCTCCCGGGTCGAATTTCAACGGTACAAATGGACTGCAAGTGCACCCGGATGCACTATGGTCTTTTTGATTTGTGATGTTTTTGTATATCGAACTGATACCATGAAACGTAATCGAAGTCGAAGTGCAATGCATTTTCGCGCCAAACCACGTCGATTATGTTCCAGGCAAAGAAGTACCGGGTACTGTTCAAGGCAAACACTTTTCCACATACGCTACTTAATCAGCTTTGCTCAGTTGATGTTAGTTTTCCATCTCAAGATTTTGCCCGATCTTCAATCTACCCAATAACACATTGCTTGCTTACGTTTACAACGATTCTTTGTTTTAAAACGATACATTTTCCGTAGTGTTGCCGATATGTATCAGTAGATGTTTACAAAATAAAATAATCTATGTGAAAAATTTTAATGTTTTATCATATAAAAGTTTTTCTAACTTTAAAAATACAGAGAAAAAATACAGTTTCTAACATTAAATTAACTAAAATTGTACTAAGCTTATTAAATTATACTCAAAACTGATAACTTCATCTGATTTAGTTATTCACTATTACTAATTACTTACTGAATCGTGATTAATGCTAGCGCCAGTACATTTTTATTAACAACTAATGATTCCTCCCAATAATCCGATAAGCTTCTTCATCAAGCTAAAAGATGCTTAGACCCATCCGCACCCATTTCATCCAGTCGGGTTTGTCTACCATCATACAGCACAACCAGCACCAACCAAAGAGTTACTGACGAAGCTGAATCGGGAAAAAAGCTCATTCTAAGAGCCACACCGCACTGTCCGCATCGCCCCAGGCAGGCCGGAACACTTCAACGGTGGTAAGTTTTTCAATTTTTGAGTTTTAATTTAGTTTCCAAGGACACACACACACACAATGCACGAAGCTTCTTGGTGCAGTGCACCGCTAGAAGAATGCGATATCGCATAAACAGCCTGTCCGACGCAGACGGCAGCGCATCACGAACGATGGCGTCGTCGTTGATAGCCGGGGGGGAGCTGCTGGTCAAAGTTACGCTCCACCGTCAAAGCGGATGAAAAGAATGTTGGCGGGAACGGTAGCGTGGATAGAAAAATCACATTTAGGTGCAAGACCTCTCGAAACCGCAAAGACCAGCGGCAAACAACAAAGTGCAGGAGGGGTGGCGACAAAGAAGGAATACAAAAAAAAACACGAGTTTATGGTGCAACTGAGAGAAAAGCGTAAAATGTGAGAAGCAGACAAAAAAGTCATTTTCTTTTAACGGTTATGAGCGATCCCTACGCTTCGAGGGGGGGTTGAGCGGGAGGGAGAGGGAAGCTGCGACACGAGTAACTATTGCAATGTGTACCGGCAAGGGCTTTGGCAGTGGGGGCGCCCTGGGGCAAGCGCCAAGCGCACCGAGCGTGCGCGCGTACTCCCCTGGGCAATGTCAATTTATCAGCCCACTTATCTACATTCTCCCCGGCTGGGGCGAGCGGTCGGTCGAGTCGGGGCGGTTCGGAATATCCGACACGTAATCAGTGCTGATCTCTGACCGATTTCCCCACGGTGGCTTTGTGTTTTAATGGCGTGCAAAAGTGGAAGGGAAAATGAATATAAAAAAAAGCCAACCAACGGGACGAAAAATCCTTTTCTTCGCCCGCAGAATCACGGACAGGGGAAGCAGTAGATAATTACTTTTTCGTTAAGTTCCGCACTCTCGAAGATTTCGCCGCTGAAAACAAACAACCCCAATGCACCGTTGGGCGTTGGGCAATGATTTGCATTAAGACGACATTAGTTGGCCATTACGGTTTACGGCTGGCCGCCCGAAGGCAGATGTAAGTCGGGATGGCCAGCTCGAGCGATGCGTGGAGAAGGGGGGGGGGGGGGGGGGCTATTATGAGGGCCATTCCGATGGGAAAGTTTTCCGTTTTGCCACCAGCACTGGAGAGCTGCTGTTCGATGATGCAGGTCGTACTGGGAGGTTTTTTTTTGTTGTTTTCATTAGCTTCCATTTCCTTTCATACCTTGTCTTAGCTCTTTTGTTTGGTCACCGGTAACGACTTCATGGTGTTGGATTTGTGTGGAATTTGGCATTCGGTCACGGACCGGGTGAGTCGTTTACAGTACTAACTAATTATTTTATGGTCTCTTAGTGCCACCGTACCAAGTGCCAAGCACCACCTGGACGCTGGCGCGTTGACCAGCGTACGGAGTAGTGGTGGTGGTGGTGGTGTTAGTAGTAGTTGATCCGGGTGGCATTTATTTTACAGAACTGAGGGCAAATGGCGTGTTTGAGTGTACGGTTTTACACACTCCTCACGTTTGCGGATCGTTAAGAACGCGGCAGAAAACTTCATTGGAACATTCGGGTGGCACTGAATTTTACTGACCATTTCTTGATTACCCGATCGAATGGACCATTTATTTCGAATGGTTTCGAAAGTGTATGGTTTGAGCTTGAGATATCGATCGAAAGGTACATTTGTTTCGATCTCGGTGATAGGATTACCGTATTGCGAGATCGAATGATAAGAGTTTGGAGAGGCTAACATTGCCCTTAGTCTTTCTGGTTATAATATTGTGTGTCCATGAAATTATTCCAGCAGCTAAACGGTTCTTGGTGATTACAAGATTTTTAACAAAAATATTATTTATCATTTTACCAACAAAGACATTTCATTTATCATTTTTGTTTGAAGTGAAGTACTTTGAAGTCAATTTTCGACAAATCAAAAGCCCCATAAAAAGAAAACATTTTCTCTCAGGGTGTTCGATCACGCTTCTCGTATCACAAAACACAAGCTTTAAAATGGTCTCAGAGCTGATACTAGCATAAAAGTTGAGCTAATGTCTAGGACCGGTAGCCCGATATCTAGACGTTTGCGTGTTGAAGTATGCAAAACAGAAAAACAATCCCCAAAAATGTCAAAATGGAAAAGAAAAACTGATCAAAACTTATATTTTCTCCTGTCAAGCAGCGGAAAACGGATGGGAAAAGTCAAGCTCTTGTGTTACCATTGGAATGTGTGTGTTTGTGTTTTGTATGTGTGTGTGTGTGTGTGTGTGTGTGTGTGTGTGTGTGTGTGTGTGTGTGTGTGTGTGTGTGTGTGTGTTTTCAAAACAAGAGGAAAGGCAAAGCGTGCCAGAACAGCAATCGACGGTTTACGGGTGTTTGATAGCTCGTACCGTAGCTTAACAGGGACAAACACTCCAACTCCGTCGAATCGAAACGGAGAAGGTAGCATTATGATTGTTTGTGGTATTTGTTTTGGCTGTTATTTCGCCTGTACCAAACTCAATGCTTCTTCCCAGTTGCTCCTTGCTGCTGTTTAGTGGGCAGAAGTGAGAAAGCACACCAGCGAAGAAGCTGTTGAAAAAGTTTCGATGAAACGTGTTTTTTGTATGCCAACCAATTGAAAGTTGTAGGACACATAAAAAAATAGAAGCCGTCACCAAACCCCGTCCCACTTGCTCGGAAATACTCTCCTTTGTGAGGCTCTAGAACGTCATGCAAAATTATGAACCAAACGGGTAAAAGAAGCAATTTACACACACGCATTCACTTTCCATGCATGCGCAAGTGATCCTTAATCGGTGAGCCCACAAGCGATCGTGCTTTTTCGATCGCTTCGATTGCTTCGAGTGGTGAAGGAAGGGAATTGGAATTGAATGTAAAACCACCAGACGGGAGGGGCGTTTTGGGAGGTGAAGCGCGAGTAGCGAACATTCCCGTCCGCGAGCGTGTAAAAAGGAGACCACCCAGGATCGTCTGTTACCGACTGACGTGCGGAAAAACATTTAAAATTTATGGCTAAAATATGCACGATATCTTTGCGGCTAGTTCCATGGAGCGCCAGCGTACGAGGTGCGTGGCAGAAGGCGGATGGGCGAACTTTCGCAGTGAAAGCGGTAAACGCCACAAACGCGGCAAAGTATGCTGGCATGTGGTTTGGCGCGAGTTTGAAACTGGTCGAGGTTTTTTTTTATCTGATGGTGTGGCTAGAAAGTTACGGCGTGTTTGTTTTTGTGTACATTTGAGAAGCACTGTATTGCTGTATTTTGTAAGGAAAAAAAAAGATTATTTCGAGTTATGTCGTTTTTACTTCTAACAAAAGGTACTTAAAAGAACAATACTTAATAGTGAGCTGATGCTTGTAGTTTTAATGCCATGTAATTTAAGTTTTACTTTATTGTTAAAATATTAGTTTAAATGTTGAAGAAAACATTGAAAAAGAAAGCAATTCTTGTGCTGCCTTATCTTAATGTTAGTATGATAAAATAGCTAAAAAAGTGTTGAAACATATTGAAAAAAAATCAGTATTTTATCTTTCAATCTTACCAGAATTAGCCGCACCGCAAGTTGAGTGTTGAAACAACATTTGGCTTTATTTTAAGAAGTTTTTACTGTGCTCAATAGTAATGATACCAAAGTAAATAAGGTAACGGTTGTAATGATGATTCAATAACGTACTAATGGAAAGCTACTTCAGCAGACTCTTGGAGTCAACGTTAATGGCTGGTTTAAATTAGCATGTGTTTGCTAATGGATGCTTCCTTTACTTACCCGTACTATCTCCTGTATGTGCTCCATACATTCAACACACACAAATTCAAACGTTTGAGCTCTGTGTGCATGTCTGTAAATTGATATTTCTTTCAGACCACTGCCCTGTTTCCACTACTGCGTCTTCGTTTTTCCAACTATTGACAAGATTTTAATGCAAACCATCTTACACTCCACTTCGAACGCTGACCAACCGGAAGTAAGCTGCGCCCGGGTGCATGGTAAATTTCAATTAACGGCCAAGTAGCTTCTATCCGTGCGCTGCACCGTCGACCAGAGAGCACGGTGCCATGGACACACGCGATGTGAACACACTTTTAAGCCAACGGATGGGTGGCTGACGGGCTAGCACTAAAATGTTAGCCATACACTCGGAGCCTTGGCTGAGAGCTTTCTGACTGTGTCGGTTGAAGCTGCTTGCTCGGGCTGGGAAGCAGCTCAATGGTTCGGTTTTCGGAGTTATGGGCACACGATGAGTGGATAAATTCGACAGAATGAACACTATTTCTTATCAGTGTTTTATGGATTTTTTAGGGAAGTGCTTTTAGCTGCTTGTTATAGGGCTGCTTTCCAATTGATGTTACTGTTTGCTTTATGATTCTGAAAACGTTGACGTCGGAAGTGGTGTTGGTAGAATTTATAATAAACGTGTATTTGTAAGGCACGTTTTCTTTGAATTATATATAATAGTATTCGTCGACTATTTCACTATTTGCGCACAACAAATAGAGAGTAACACCCTTTCGGATCATGCACTTGGTTGTTTCAATAAGTATGTTCTTTTGTACTAAATTATCTTTTTAGTTTTTGCAGCCTACTACAAGTTCTCACAAGTACAAAATATTAAATTTTTGATTCTTTATTATTCCTACTAAATATAATAACTCACTAAAAAATTGCAAAAAAGTTCTAAAAGTATTATTTTTAATACAGCTTCTTTATGCATATTGTAGTTGAACAAATATCGCTGGGAACCCCTTCATATTGGACATGCTGCATAGCAAACCCTTTTAATTGTTTAATTTGTTTATAAAATATTGTTCTTCGGTTTGAAACAGATAAAAACAACCAGCTTCATAACAGATCATGTATGTGTAAACTGATACAAACAATGCGATCATACCGTTTGTATCGCAAGCTTTGTTAAGAAATCAAGCAACTTGCTTCACCATCCCAAGTCACTGCAGTGGTTACTTTCTGCACAGAATTTAACCACACTATCCAGTGCCCAACTTTCACTCTAAGCAGAAACAATACTTAAGCCAGGGACGAACGCTAGGGGAACGGATTTAATCTCGCTAAGTACTCTGGGATTGTAGACGAAAGATGCTAGCAAACACACATCAATACACGCTGCACACACGGCTGCACACACCATTATCAACCGCTTGGTCAGTAGTACCCTTAGCACCCAGAGCCCAACGAACAGAAGCGAAATCACGTACGAGTGGCAAATTCCCTTCCTTGGGCAGCGAGAACAAGAAAACAACCTCGCTAGCTGAACCAATAGATCTGCATGTGCTCACACTCTTCATTGTACACGTCTCGGCTTGTGGGCTGATGAAGGGGATGAAGTAGATATCACAAAAAAAACAAACGTCCGGAAAGCTGAAAGTTTTATTCTTGCTTTTTTCCTCCATGACCCAGTGTGTACTAGCTGCAATAATGCGATCCGAGGAAGAAAGTTTGCTGTGCCTCTTTTTCTCTTCATTTCTACCCAAAGCTCTCACCAAACAATGCGCCGTCGTTTGTCAACTTTATTGAGCGATCCAAGGGTAGCCCGAGGCCTGCACGGTAAGTGCGGCATGGACAGGATATGGTGGCCTGATGGAACGAGGTAGAATATGCGCATATTGCATAGCGAAATAGAACATATTCAATTGAGTTTCGAGCCGGAAAGCTAGTTTGCTATAGTTTACTGCGAGCGTTAGACTTTGTACTGTAGAGTGTGAATGTGTGTTTGTGTGCGTGTGCCACACTAATCGGCAACTGTCCGGGCCCAATGCTCTCTTGCATTGGCAAGGGCCGCATGGCCAGTGGGGACAGGAAAACAGATGACGCTACGCGGCGCGTGTGTGAGAGATTGTTTGAAAAGTTCGGGTTGCAGTTGTTGGGAAAGCGAACCTCGCAGCAGCTGTTGCGATGAAGTTGATCAGCTTGTTGTTAGCGGGCAGGAAAACTTGCCTCATATTATGTGCGAACTCCACGCGTCCGTAGAAGGGACAAGTGCTAGGGGCTAGCAGGAGCTATAGCACATTGGTCGAGGTAGGGCCACACTGTTCGCAAAGTCCATCAACTAGGGATAATCAGTGGAAAAGTGTATTTTTAATAATTTAAGTGACTGAAACGAATTTTCATCTCTAACGAGGAATGGCATTGCCGGTATTGCTGGAGTTCGGTATGATGTATTTCAGACCGCAATAGGTTTTGCGTCAATATATCAAATTGGAATTCGTTCAATAATACGGTTAGCATGTGGATTAAGACATTCATGTTTTTGTAGATATATCTCCTGTTATATATCGCACTGATACCAATATATTGGAAATAGGGTTTACATTCTATACGTTTTTGATTTCAATATTGTTTTTCCCTGAACTACTATAGTAAGTTCCATGTGGTAACATCATAAGTTATGATCGTAATACGTTCAAATCTCATTCTTATCAACCCTGTCATACGATGGAATTAATTAAATCGCTTTAGGCAGACAAATATCGTCTAGAGTTGTTGGTTAAATATCAGGATACCCGTAGAATCATGTTCGATTCACAATAACACCAACAATACTCGAGCCAAAGTTGAACTCCAAATTTCGGATGTAAGGTACCGCGTCGCTTAAAAGTACCCGTTTGAGCCTATTCTTTGACAGCTTCGACTCGACCAAATTGCCCGGGAAATTAGCTTAAACGACCGGGGTTGAGCGTAGCAAACAAACGACCATACCAACACGAAGCCCAGTTTGGCATTTTCCCTCCCCGGAGACGGCCGGAGTGCTTTCCGGCCCAGAGGTCATTAATGATCGGTATCGATTTCAAACTCAATTAGCTCTACTCAGCGCACGGAAATGGGCTGATCAAACGATCCGGGGCCGAAATGACCATGAAGTGCAAGCGAAACGATCCGAACCCGCAGGACCGTAGCGTAGAGTGCATTCGGACGATGACGCTCCGGTCAGCGTGGGAAGCAGCTACGGCCGCGAAGGTGTCGAACGCTCGGCAAAGAAGACACCGTTTTGAGGAACGGTTGAGTGTTTGCAAGGGAAATTCAATCAAATTTCAAAAATTATTCCCCACCCAAAATCGGGTTGAAAGCTTCGTTTCGGGCGACGCAAATTTTGGTGCTCCTGGGAGGGCTTGGTTGGAGAAAAGGGAGCCGAATGGCTGATGGGTGGGTAGCAGCCCGGTAGCAAGCTATCAGGCACAGTATCCGGTTTGAGTTTCCACTCGACCGGATTCGATTCAATTAGCGCTCAATTATGGATGGCAGTGGTCTTCTCCTCGCTAGGAAGGAGCTCATTTCGAGGGAAGCTGGAAGGAACACTTTCCCCATAAGAAGCACCGGTGAACGGGTTAGGAAGGAACGGTGGATGTGATGAGGAGAAGAGCATGTGGGTGCAATCAATTGAAACCAAGAAATTTTGGATTCCAATCCGGTCGGCTCCATTTCGGAGTGCAACCGGAAGGAGAGGAAAGATCGGATGCATCCTCCCCGGGAATAGCAAATTGCACTCACCCTGCATGCGAGCAGTATGCGTTCGTGCTTCCCCTCTTGTATGACATTTTCAGAGTTTTCAAAGCACAGTTCACCGTTTCCAGAAATTCCTCTGGCCAGAGAAAGATGCAAAGAAAACATCAAAGTCATAAGTCGTCTCCATAATTCATACGCGTTATCGGTACGACAAGGGGCGTTCCAGTATGGATAGTGTGCATCCAGCGTTTCCCAGCCGACATTAGATTCGCTCCGGTATGGTCTGAACGTCCTGTTTCAACGCTGCGCCTCGTTAGCTTATTTTCTTTTTGATTCTTTTTTCCCCCCAAATGAGCTTGTGTGTGGCCGACCGAGGGTTGAAATGTCACCTTTGCCGAGATTTCGGAACGATTCACGTCTTCTCTAGGTTGTGTTACGAATGCTACCCCATCCAGGATGCACTTTTAAGATTTATAACAGCCAAGCAACTGCAAAGACTTTGTGAACTGTGGGCTTTTCCCGAAACGAACCAACGCTCATCGATGTTGACTCTAATCCGACGCCCAACGTTGCCCAACTGCGATTCCACAGCTTTCCGCCCGACTGACGTTTTGGTGCAAACGATAACGGCTGACGATGCGAAAAGGGCGTTCGAAAGGAGCTTTTGCTGGCATCGAGATCCGGGTTGTAGTGTTTACCTGGAAACTTCACAGCATCTTGCTGCGTTTTGCACCCATAGACTGCATTAGGATGTGTATGTTATTTGAGATAGTTTGTTGGGTTGATCATGTTCATGTCGGGTTTGTTGGACGCGAATGCAAATTAATTTCGTGAGATGGTTGTAAAATTCCAAACTGCTGCGTGTGGAACTTTCAAAATTGTCAGATTAGAAGGGTTTTCAGGAGCTCTCGTAGTGTTGGAACATTAACTGATTCTTCCTTATTGGATGCTCGAGCGTGAACTTCAATTGATGAGAATTCATGACTCTAATGCATTCTTTTTTATTCCAATATTCCAAGTAGATTCCAAATGAGCCTGTACAAAAAGGGTACCGTAGAGTTTATTTCCCGTTATATAAAGTCCCCATAAGAAAGAGTCAAGAAAGTGTTCCAAACTCCTGAAAACCCCCTGTAATAGTCGACGAGAGAGCATTAGTGACACATTTGAGAATCGTTGCAATGAATGGGTTACGATAGAAAGTATGATTGACCGTTTCTAGCAATTTCGGTTTGTTCCGATAATAGTGTATTTCTCTACAGTAAAACGATGTTCGAAACATTTGCTTTTTAGCTTCTACAGCCATCGTTATTGATCGTCAGCTTTTGTCACGTTAGCGCACGATGGATTACACAACATGCGATGGCAAATCGGGGCACCGAAAATTAGCAAACCATCAGAAACCTCCCTCAAACCATCGTCTCTCTCTTTCTCTCTTTCTCTCCCTCTCTCTCTATCTTTATCTCTATCTTTCTCTCACTCTCTCGCTTCGCATGATTAACCGGCAACCCAAACAACGGCAATATCCTTTGCATAGCGACACGAGCCCAAACAAAAAAAAAAAAGAGAGCTCCTTTGAAAGGCGGCCCGCGGCTTGGCCGGTGAAGCGGGCCCCGGCGGCTGGCCGAAGCGGCGGGACGTGTCAGTTCAACGTGAGCGGAATTTTCGATTCTACATTTCGACGCCTTTTCGGTTGAGAACGTGAACCGTTGATCCGCCTGTTCTCGAGGTGGCAAGACGTGCGCTTAAGACTAATATTTATTTTGATCCTTCCCCTGCCGCCCCTTATCCGCATTGCCTCCACCTGGTTGTTTCCCCCTATAGTCTGCGCGTCAGCGTTCACTGCAAAACGCTTTCGATTTTTGGGAATCGACCAAAGCTGTATACATTTATACATGTGCTGGCGCTTCGTATCCATGGCAATCGCACACACACACACACACACCCAGCACCGTTCAGCTCGAAAACGTGCGCTTACGTTACACTCGCTCGCATTCTCCATCACACTTTGTCTCATTTTCTCTCTGTCACTCTCTCGGTAGCTAATTAGTATTCCAACTTGCAGTGCCTCTTGGCGTACGGAGAAGTGATACGCTTACGTTTCGATTGGGTAAAATTTCCACCGGCTTCACAAGGGGTGGGGAGCAAATTTGTGGCGCAAATTTAGCAGATTAGATCCCCTTATGAAGGGACGCCGGGTACACACTTCCACCGGTTGTGTTTCTTTCGATTAATTTTGGCTCCTGCTGCTGCTGCTGCTGCTGCTGCTGCTTGGGAGATGATAAATTTGCGCTTCGACGGTATCGGGTGTGCTCGACCCGGCTAGGTTGGTGTTCTCTTTCTTCCGATTGTCAATTTTTAACGACTACTTAGTATGGGTTGCGTTACATTGTGGCGGGCGGCCGAGACGAACCTGATAGGAGATAGGAGAAAATTAGTTCATCGACGATAATTAATGCATGCAAAACAGACCATTTCTTGCTGGTGTGTGCGCCCGTACCACGATTCCGACGGATGCCGTTGGTGTCCCATTTCGAAAGACTAATAAAGCGTTAACCTTACTGATTGGGTTGGTTTGCACGTAAATAAGTATGCTTTTCTGTTGAAGCACACATCTGGGGATGGGTTTTTGGTATGATCATGTGCGATGGCGTAATGATTATAATAAGGTAATTAAGGTAAAATACGGCTAAATATTGTAAAACGATAACATATTTTAGAAAAATCGTGTCTTATTGTGGATGTATTCCATTTTTTATATTTTTATTCATTACACATACTCACTAAAACAAGCGTATCATATGTGTCTGTTAAGCAAATCGTTTGAATATTAACAACCAAAATCAAGAAACTTTCTTTAGCTGAACGAAAAATTTGTTACCAAAAATGTTTACTTTTCGTACAAAAAAAAAACAAATTCTTCCAGATAAGTGGCGGCACCATGCCTGGCGGGAAAAATCGATTCTTCGCTAACAATCTATTAGGCTGCGATGCTGTACCCCCGTGAGGCTGTGCGTGGAAACCAGTTCGGCAGAATTTGTCAACCAAAAACATGCCGCCTATCAAGCGAACCCGCTTATCATCACACCGTCGATGCATCGCTATTTTTAAGCAGCCGCGCTGTCACAAGTTAATCAGATTCGTTGTTCGCAAGACGCGGCAGGTTGTTGCCGCAGGGGCATTTAGAGAAAGGCGGGGCCACTTCTTTCGGGCTGCTGCTTCTCCTGTTTGCTGAGTTTGCTGATCGAAAATTCAGCGCGCAAACACATTCAATTCACTGTGCGTTACGGGGCCACTGTCATCATCATTTTCTTCTGCTTCTGAAAGTGCGCTCCCTGCCGCTGCCCTGCCGCCGGTGTGTCCTGTCAACTTCAATGGGCTCCCCCTCCCCGCCGATAACGAGCGTAGATAAACATGTCCCGGCGAATTATGTCAATCATCACTTATCGGCCGGGCAACACAGTATTAGGGGACTGGCTAACTGAATAAAGTAGAGCCGAGCAGGCAGCACACTGCCCCGCGGACATTGCGCGTTACGCGCACGGTGGGAGGAGGTTTCGATTTTGCTGCATGAACGTGAACGAGAGCAATTATCATAAATTAATGCACTGAAGTGTGGCTGTGCTTCGGGTGCGCTTGTGTCTCTGTGTGTGTGAGTTTGGGGTAGGATGCTGTCGTCCAAAAACGCGTCACACGCTTACGGTCGCATGACGCGTTTGTTTTTGGCAACTAGGTCGAAATACCGCCACCCAGCCGATGTAAGTGGGAGTCTAATAAGATTGCATTAGCTAGTCGCCCGTGTCCATGTTACTGTCAATAGTGGGATGGCAGTTTTGATCCATCCTCCACAGGATCGATAAATGGAGGAGTTTACTCAATCTCCAAGCGATTTGTGAAGAATATTTACTTACTGGACCTGCTTCGTTCTGTTTGACGGTTCTAGGAAAAATACATTAATAAAACCTTATTTGAATAAACGGGATTTAATAAAAAAATTCATAATTTTACACGCCCGAATGCTTTGAAAGTTTATGTAAAGTTGTATGTTTTTCTAGAATCGTACCGAGAATGGAGGCGCATGGTATCGCGTTGACTGTTGCAAACTCTTCGTTACGTGGCAAATCAGTAGGAAATAGAAAACAATACAATGTTTGTAGAACATATATAAAATAATAGCTCATTTCTAATTTCTAACGATGCCAACATTCTGAATTATTGTAAAATAAAGCATTACAAATTCTATCATGGAAATGCACATTGAATGTTCTTACCCAGAGTACGATGCATGTCGAAGCGAAACAACATACGAAACACGCGCAGCATGATCAATATAATGATGCGTTTTGACGTTATTATCACGTTCGCAGAGCAGTGTAAGCTACAGCACACCAGGGACGTATCAGTCGATCAGTCCGGTGGGGGAGAAAATGTACCAAAGTCGGAAAATCTTACCCCCCAGAGCAGGTTAAAGGGGCAACTTTTTGCGGCAAAATCACTGCGCCAGCTCACTGGTTGGTTCCGCCGTGACAATGAACCCCGCTACAGATTACTCTCAAACCCCCGTTCCAAGCGTCCTCTCTCTCTATCTCTCCGCTATAACCCCCCGAGGGAAACTGATTTTCAACCCCGGCGGTTGTAGTATGTTCCGAACCGACTGAAACTTACACGACCGCAAACGTGTGGCATAAGTTTGTTGCGGTTATCATCTCGCAGCATGATATAGTTGCGAGTGTCTGTTTTCGCAGCGCTACGGAATACAGGAGCACAAACATTGGTCCCCCCTCCCCCCCATGTACGCAGCGCTTGTGACTGTTGTGTATGGGCAAACACAGTATGTAGCTAAAACTCCGTTCCTCCCGTACTGTGGGTAAGGGTTGAAAAAACGTGCTTCGAACGCGATTGAAGCTATTTTGAAGTGTTTGGAAAAGCGCTGCATGACAAAACGCTCCCGATAGTTCACGCGGGATCGGGATGGAACGCAAGACGTCCCAAGACAGTTGACGTACGTGGCGTGTCGTGGTAGAGCGTCGAGCAACGATAAGCACGGTGCAGGATAAGCGTCACGCTCGCATACCGCCAGCTACTCGGTTGTGTTTGAATCACTTTTCGTTTGAACACCGTCATCGCTACCGATTCCAACAGATCGTGTACGTACGGAATGCGGCTAAATATGCTATTTGTGTGTGTGTGTGGGTTTCGGATTTGCCGAGGGTAAAACTCTCTGCTTCACATTCCACCTTCGATCCGCTGTTTGTTGAGCAGTCTTCCACTTCAGCAACGCCACCGCCACCGACGCCTTTCACCCAGATCAGTTGTTGTGCGCTGATGATAATTATGCTAATCATGGTGGCGGCAGGAATGTGATGCCGATTCTCCACGATGCTGCTACTGCTGCGACGCGCACACTCTTCGATTACACGTGAACACGGCTCGACGAACAGACAGAGAGATTGCCCGAGAGCCTGTCGGTGTCTAGCGTTGTTGAGTGATGGCGTAATGAATCGCAACCTGTTAAGTAGCCCGTGTATCGTGCTAATTAAAGTGGTTGCATCGAAATGAGAGACGACAGAAAGCAAAAGCAGTAACGCAAAGGTAAGACATTCCAACGGTTCCGTGGGGTTGCTGTTGTTGTTAGAATGGTTCATAGCTGATTCATAGAGAGTGATGTTCTTCCATGATTTTGGGTCAAATTTGGTGTGGAAGCGTGTTCAAAGATGATTGTAACGGTGTGAGGTGTTAGTTCTTATGAAAAATTATTAACATAATTGTGCGGTTGGAGTATTAAATGCATTCAACTGTGATTTTCAACCATGATACATATTTTATTCCAACAGTTTAGGTTTACTTTAAAAAATTTTGAACTTGTAATTTAATGATTGACTTATTTGCGCTGTCTATTTTTGTCTTCAGAGAAGAAAGTGTGATATACAAAAACGCTTTATTCGTTTATAGTTCCTCGTTGCGAAACTACCACAGTTACCGATCAATCCACTCCATTTTCCGGTTGCATGTAAGTGTTGCACGAAGAAAATTGTGTTCTTCAGCCGAGTGGTTCACTTGTGCTTATTGTGAGCTTCTTTTGACAATTGATGAAGTGCTAAGGATAAGTCACGGTATGATACATCCCTTCAGCCTGACGTGTTTCAGCCCGTAGCGTAGCAAAAGGTACTAAACACACTCGAGACAGACGGATTTGACTGGTTTACGAGCGTGTGGTATCGTCTTCATCTGGTACACACAAAAACGGGGATCCGTACTACATTCAGCTGGTTCAGCTGCTGCACTGCAATACCGACCGAGTGCACTTACAGTTGTTGCATCTCGTTGGTGAAGATGCGAGTGTTAATATTTGATGATGTTTCCGTGATGGATAAGCGTACCATGTGTATCGCTTCCTGCACTACGCCAGTACGCCAATTTGAGTGAAGAGCTAGGGCACAGCTAGGTGCGGGATGAGATGTGGCGAGCGAGAAAACGGATGATCCAATGAATTGTGGTTTTTCTCACACCCGACTCCAGAGCACTGAACGGACGGTATCATGGTTGCAGGCAAACGCAACAACAGCAGAGGCAGCAATTTACAGAAATGGGTAAATGTTTTATCTTCCTGTCAGTCGAAATGGCATTTTGCACGGGTCGCACATGGCTCGTAAATCTAAAGCTCTTCTTAAAGAGCCGAGCAACTATGTTCGTGAAATTACATGCTCATTTGAATGATTTAAATGGTGGGGATACGCTTTGAAACGATGCTTGGTACGCCACCGCTCGATCGCTCGTCAAAAACCGGCCACAAAGCTTCTTTCAATACGATAAAGCCGCTTTGATTATCGCTAAACTACCGAGTTCTTACGGTAAAATGTATTTCAAATCACATGGAAACCCCCTACGCAAAAGTGAAACTAGTAAAACGTGCCATTTTATTACTCATGCACGCCCGCCTGCGTATTAACGTTGCTGTGCGCAGCAGTGCTGAATTGAAACCCCTGTAGCATCACTCCCACCCCCCCACTTGCCGAACAAACGAACCGGCGCAAATCAACGTGAATCACAAACTCGCAAAGATCTTGCCATACAATTGCTTCGCATAAAAGTTACACGCTCGATTGAGTCTTTTGGCGCACGCGAACGGTGCGATTCGCCATGGAGACGCCCAGCAGCGCACGGACGCACGGTTGCGATGGTAACGTACACTGGAAGTTGCGGGCGCGCATGCTATACAGTTCGTTAAAAGCGGGAAAATGATTTCCATTTCCAGGTTTGCCCATCATTTCTGCGGCGTGCGGGTTCAATTGACCGTGGGTTACTCTTATCAATTGCACCGTACCTTCCAGCAGCATGATTGTGCCGGTAAGCTCTAGATTGATTTGAAGCTTCTTTTTTGCCTTCCTTATTTTTGTATTTTTTGTCCACCTGGTAAAACGATTCCTTTGAAAAACCAAAACAAAAAATCCTATTGGTCTGTAAGCGTAGCTTGAATTCTGCTTTGTTACATTTGATATTGAGAAAAAAATGTTAGTATTGGAATCAAGAGATTAACCAGGCCAGGACTTTTGCTGTGTATAGAATATCGTATCTGTAGCACAAATGTTTCACGGAATGTACTGGGTTTCCGATCAAATCAACCACGTGCCATTTTATCAAGCTTCAATTTGTGACGCAAGTACTGAGGTTAGCTTTATCACCATCGTAAACATTTCCCTTTTCCTTTCCGTTTGTTTTTTCTGGAAGGAAAAAAATAATGTGCAAACATTTTGATTCCTCAATCAGAATGAAGCATGTCCTGGCCATGTCTGCCAGTTTGGGGGCGGCAATAAAAGGTCCGAAAAATACTGTCACTCATTTTCCTGTTGGACACTTTATAGCTTCGCCCGAAGGACGAGCAATATGGGTGTAGGAGGTTGTGGTCATGACTGAAGGTGTAAAATCGTCCCATCTTTATGGACAGCCGAGATCATGTCGACCTTTTTACCATTGCGTTTCATTGCGCCACCATGGTCCAACGGTCTGCGTGGGTGATGTCACGGGAAGAAGTGACATAAAATACACTTTCACACATCCGTAATCCACAAGCCGGGGAACGGAACTGTCAATTTTCAGTTGAGGTCGTTTGGTTACATTTATTCGCCTATCCCGATGGCGCCTCGGCCCGGTCATGGGAAAACGGAATGGGAAACGTACTCATCAAATGCACTGGAATTGATTCGAGAATCTGGTAGGATACCTTTCCTCACTTTTCGTTTTTGTACAGTACTACTCGAAAGAATAAAATTCCCAACATAAGTTTTGGTGGTGAGGAACGGGAATAGATTGCCGTTTTTTTGCCTATTTCTTCTAGAAAGCAATCCCTAACACGTCAGCGAGTGAGACGATGTGATGGAGGATGGCATATGAAGAAAATTCTTCACACGCCTTCACTCAGAGCAATCATGCGCCTTTCCAATGTTTGATACCTTCTCAGATCGGCAGTACAAAGAAGAAGGCAAGAGAAGAGCAAAAAAAAAAAAGAAAACTTCAGATTTATTTACCCACCCGAGGATTTTCGCTGTCAGCCGAATGACTTTAATGGTGGCGTTAGGGGCGCAGTCGAGTACGCAGAGACTCACTCACAAGCGATCAACGAGCCATATGATATTGTGCTGCTGTAAAAGTGGCAAAAGATTGACGATTGTATACGAATTCAAGAGAGAGAGAATGAGAGAGAAAAAAGTAACGATACTCTCGTGCGCGTTGGAAATTTTGTGACACGATGACACGTTGAGACCGGATGAGTGATGAGGTGAATGATGATAATCCGATCCAAGCTGGTGAAGCTTCATTCTTTCCTTAAGCCGGTCGGGTTACATACAAGCGTCGCGGAAGGTGCAAAGGGGGAGATGTTAAGGAAAAGGGCAAAAAGATTCGCCTTATTTCTAGTTTGACACTTCTTGCCGATTAAGAGTAATCAATTCGTGGTAAGGAGTAAGCGCTAGCGAGAACATCGCTATTGGGATGCCTGTGTAGCGGATCTTCCAAATTCTATGCCCGTAGTAGGTTGCGTTTCAATCAAGTCCGCTTTTTTAACCGTCCATTAATGGTGACACGTGGGTCGTCCTCGAAACGATGAAAGTACATCATTTTGACAGTAAGCTAAAGCGATGATAGGCTTACTGGAAAGAGAGGGTGAGAGAGAGAGAGAGAGAGAGCCATTGAAGAAAGTATTATAAGGGAAAGGTTGTTGAGGACCTTAAAAGTGCTTTTTAGTTTCTGAGAATTTTTCTGAACAAGGTTTTGCAATAAAAACAACATTCGCAAACAGCTATAAAGATTCTCATAGATTTGACAATTGATGATTTACGTAGTGTTAATCATTTTTCATCAGAGAAGCTTCGAGAGGAAGGAGCTCCTCTTTCAAACATTCGATGTAGATAGTAGAACCCAAAAAGAGACCTAAACAGCACCTAACTGTTGAAGAATTCATCACATACACATTTTGTTTCGAGTGTAATCCGAACCGAAATGCTGCCTTGACGTCACGATGTTGAGCGAAAGCAAAGCGTAAACCAAAAATACTTGCAACCGGAACTGACACCCCTTACGACTGACGGTGCCGAAATCGAATAAAATACCATCAAAGCGAAAAACAGAGACGCTTCACGAGCAAGTTCGCCATGGTTAACAAACCAGCACGAGCGTTGGTTGCATAGCGATATATTGCTTCTTTTTTTCGTTTCAATATTTTGGTTTTCTTGCAGGCGAGATCTGTGCAGGAAGTACCTGTTTCACCTGTCAGCTGTTACTGCTGTACGGAAAGTGTTCATCCACCGTTCTCACTGGAACCATACCCTCCTGTGGGGGGGCTTCTTATTTTTGCTGAGCTTTTGAAAATCATCGCCCTCTTGTGTTTCGCTGCAAGACTATTTCACTGTGCTTGTTGACCATCGGTGGCTCTTGTTACAGGTTACAGCAATGAACGGAAAAGTGGTGTTCAGCGTCAAGAGTTTTCTCCCGCATTGGCCGGTTCGAAACGATTTGATACTGGCTGGCTGGAACAAACGAGGGTAAAGCACGTTTTCTTGTGAACTTTCCGGCTTGGTTGCGCTTCCCGGCCGCTGAGATGAAACGGTGTCGAGACAACAGTCCAAATCTGAACCGTTTCAGATATATCCGGTTACGAACGATTTTACGAGTTTTACATCGGTGAATTGTGCGATAAATTTTTGCTTGGATCAATAAGCGGAGACAATAAACGGTGTTTGGTGGTCACGAGCTGTTTGAAGGAAGAGTGGATTGGTAGTCTCGAAAAATGGTAATCAAATCGTTTGTTTGATCTCTGATGGTGCATTTGTTGTGATAATAGAATTTAGAGTTGGGTCTGTGCATTCCATTCCTAAGCAAAAGAGCGTAAACTCCTATCCTAAGTATTTGAAGTCACAGCTTTGTGTGAAAGTCGTTTAATAATGATAACCATCAACTGCACGCATCAGTTCATACCATTCCACATCATTACTTCTTCAGAACCCATCTTGCACATCACTGCATTGATAGAAATGATAGAAAAGAGAGAACCCATTAGCTTATTAAAGGACACAATTCAACTGGAACAATACTTGGCAGATGGGACATTGCAATAATTGCACGTCAAACGAAGTGGGAATAATGCGTAAACCAACACATGCATAATGAAAACTTATATTGCGGCTCATTGTAGTATCAATTATCCAGCAGGACTGTTGTGGGATAATTTGTTTGAGTGGTATATAAAAAAAGGAAAGGCCCCGTGAAGAGGCAGCAGTAAGGTTGCTTTGTAATTGATACAAGATGCATACTGAGTAGTCTATTTCTGTGTACTATTATTGGACATGATTAATTCACCATAATATTCTTTACAATTGAATCTACATGTTGGTGCTTCGAACAAATTCTTTACAAGTTTAATGTTTCCATTCAATCCAAGAACATATCATTAATCGTGGTAAGCAGATTGTTGTAAAAAAGTTACTATCATCGATTATAACAAATACAAATAAATTGAAGTAACAATTTCAATCGAAGCATAAATATTTGAATTAAACGAATGCAAAGGAAGTTTTTACAAATCACAAAGAACACAAAGAAATGCACACAGCTAATGAGCATAAGGGATTGAATACATAAAAAGGTTGATGGTTTTGATCGTCAATATGTGCAAGTTTATCGTAATACCGTTTATTTCTTTATGTGTGACCTAGCGTTGAAGGGATCATAGTAAAAACTTCTATTTTGCCTTGACGTTTAACTCTCTTAGTTGCAGAAATAATACAATTAAGAACGAAGCGCTCGCTGGCCTATCCCTAACGCAGCTAGCCTTTGAAGCATCTACTAGGCTCTGCAAAGATAATCGAATAATAAAACACAAAGTCGGTGGAAAAATTAAGTGAAAAACTTTTGTCAGCATTCTGCAACGCTACGAGGTATAAATAATTTGGAGAGGATAGTCTCTCCCGTTTCTTGCCAGCGACTTAACTTCTCCCATCTCCCTCTCTCTCCCTCTCTCTCTCTCTTTCTCTCTCTTTTTCTCCCCCCACTTCTTTAGAGTTGAGGTTTGTGTTTCTATGAAGGTTAAAAGCGCAACTCGATAGCCTGCAGCAAAATCCAGCACCAAACTAAACCAATCGTAGGGCGCATACTTTTTGTACGCTCCGAGGGACCGAAAAGTCTGAAGCATCTTTCCATTTTTTGCGTCTGTGTGTTTGTACGTGTGTGCGGCGATCGGTCTTGCCCGTTGCCCGTTCGACCCCGGCATCCTCGAACTGGAAAATTATGCGATGAAGCGGTCAGCAACGAAATCCCGACAACTATTGGATCACTTTTTCATGCTGTAATTGACCGGAAAAACAAAAAAAATATATATCACAAGCTTTGGCTCTGATCTGAGCACGGGTAAAGTTTTACTTTAGCCCCCTTTTGCGAAAGAAAACCTCCGTTTGTGGTTCCGTTGTCAGTTGCAGGACGATGCTGGAAGTGCTTTGAACGGACCGGCCGTCCCAGCACTCATCTCATTTGGCGAAGGTTTGAACGGTATGGCACAGTGGATCTCCTCCTGCTCGCCCGAAACTAGAGCTTGATAGTGAGTGTACAGTTACTAGAGCTAACTTTCCCGGTGCGGTGATTAATAGTGACCGTTAGTAGGGGAAAAGCTTCATATAATTCACCGCCCTTTCCGTCGCCCACCTGCCCCGAGCGATCGGTTTGCCGGTGAGGGGTGGAAGATTGTGTTTGGATGATAGTTTTGAGACGGCTCCTTCATTGCAGCTGTCTTTATACGCTTTGCCAAAGGTGACCTTTTGATGGGTCGTTGATAAACCCTGGGTGAAGCCAATGTAAGGGAGTTCTAGATAATATAATGCAATCAGCTTGAAAGCGATCAAGAGTAATGGTTCATTGCGCGTTACATAAACTAAAATACTTTGCAAAATTTCATAAAATACAACACAATAAAACTTGACTTGAAATAAGTCTTAAGAACGAAAGATAGATAAGATATCATCAACACTTTGCGTCAGTATGAAGTCAGCTATAAGTGATTTCCCTCAGAACATAAAAATGCCTCACCATTGCACAGATATATTTTTTTCCTGTTTCAATAGATATGTCACATATTTGTTCTTGATCTTTGTTTCTCAGCGCTCAGCGACAAAAATCTGTAGGTGGATTATTTCCACCCCATTCATCATTCATTCCCTCTAGACTCGCTCCCACTCCTTGCCCGGGTGATATGAGGCCCATTCCTTAACGCCTCATTTGTTCCATTTCAAGCGAACGCTTTGAGTCAGTTTTTCTACCATTGATGAGGCTTTTGGGTGCAATTAGGGTGAATTTATGACTGCTGTCTTTCAGTACACCGGTCTTCCCGTGTAAGCATCTGCGTGTGAATGCGATGCGAACCTAGCTGGAGCTTGAAAATCCGCATCGATAAGCCGTTAACGTTTGCGATCGAATGTGTCGTGTGGTGTTGTTTTGTGGCAACGCTTTAAACCTCACGGCTGAATGGATCGATTTGCCGACAAATTCTGTAGAATGATACTGAATGAAAAGGAAGCATTTCCTTGCGTACATGGCGCTGTATCGTACCCCTGGGCAAGGAATCAAGATGAACGCAACAAGAGAAACAAGCTGTTATGTGTTTGTAATGTATTTCAAGGCTTTGCAGCATAAATTAAACCTAGCTTAAGAGAGTACGCAGCATGTAGCTTGCTTAAGAACATCAATATGCTCCTGATCTAATGCCGTTTTCTGCCTCATCGTACGACAGACAATGGCTGCCGTGCTTTGTTTTTGCAGTACGCACTACGGCAGAGGCTTCTACCTATTTTCGACCCACAGAGTGACGAGGCCTCAGAAAGATGACGAGAGATTATTAAGTGCTTTGAGTGCAAATGAGAGCATAAACTGGGAGGATATGAATTTCACTGCCACCTACCCGGCCGACACTGTAGCCCATAGTCGTTAAGCAAATGGAGTGTAAAGGTAAGGACAGATGCCGATGCTGAGGGCCGCATCCACCGCCGCACAGGCAGGGATCGAGACGGGTTCAACCGTCCTCTCGGACGAATGACGCCTGCACATCAGCATTTATTTAGATAATTACGGACGGATTATGTAGCCCGTTAAAATTAACTACCGCAGTGTCTTTGCCGGGGGAAAAAAGGCACAATACGCCATGGTTCGTATTACATGGACGTGCCCATTCGGATGAAAATGACACCGTGGTAGTGAAAGAGCGTGCTGCCTTGGGAGCCATTTTTTCGTTAAGCAAATACTAAAGTGAGCTTTTGCTGGTTGCGTCGAACGGGGGAATCGAACGTTACTGGGTCAGAAATTAAAAGATTCGTAACGAAAGCCACTAATTGCAGGCACAATGTCGGAAGGATAAGCGCGTGATGTTGGATGGTAATGTTTCTCAGCCAGGCCACTACACTCGGGGGAGCTGTAGGAAAAGGGTAGGTGACTTTCGGCTTACATAAAACCAATATCATATCAGTGGATATCAGTATCAAAACCTGAAACAACCTTTCGTAACCAAATCCATTTTGTTAAAGGCATCCATCCATCGCGCCGTAATCATTTGTTAAATGTATTCACTATTCTCGGAATGGATTTGGATTCGGTAATGGTTAATGATCATGCAAATGGATTAATTCACATTGGTTGAAAGGATTTTATTTTCTGTGTCTAAATGGCCATACAGTTCAGGTATACCACATTATACTTATTAGAGGAATGATGAGGTACGCAGGAATATTTTTGCTTCTTTGTTCAAATTAAAAGAACCATAAATGACAGAAGATATTATTATGTTTAGTTAATATTTTTATGATTTTTATTTCGATCGAATGCTCCAATCTATGTTAATATTTCAAACTAGACTAATGCGCTTTCGATCAATCGAAGATATACATTTATAGTAATTTGACGTCTTACCGTGCGTATAGTCAGAATGTGACAATTTGGTGCAATGAAACGTGAAAATTTTTTAGAACGACATCAAAAGGATTCATCAATTCAATTCCTACTGTAATTATTTTTATACTTTTCTCCTATTTTAAGATTTCACCAGTAAAGATTTGACATTTTGAAAAAAAAACTTGTCCTTCATTTCATTCGAGAAAGTTAGGCGTAGATCGGTGTGTTTCTCCGAAGTTATCTTCCCCGCACACGACCAATCATACTGTCCAAACAGTGGTATCGTTTCGTATGCAACCGAAACCCGTTTCTCTGCTTCATGTTTGATTCGACGTAAAGTGAAAAATCTGCACGTGCTGTGCTACAACCAAAAGAAAAAAAAAACCCCTGAACCTTTATCCCTTCCGGCACACATATGCCCGTTTTCTCGCCAAGCCTAATCCGGTTGCTGGCCGCTTGGTCATTTTTCATTCGAAAAACTGTTTAAATATTTATCCTCCGTGAGGGAACGATCAGGCCGTCCCACCCGAAGGCAGTTGATGTGACCCCGGTCAACAATTTTCTCATGCCCCCACCCCTCCGCCCCCTGTCTTCCAACACGTAATCTCTCATTGTCACCATTGCGCTTCCGGCAAAAGGGCAAATCCGATATGGAGTAGGTCAGCAAAAATAAAAAAAAAAATAAAACCTCCCCAAACTAACACACTAAAAAGGTAAAACACAAACTCAGTAGCAACTGGCACGGAAAGAGGAAAGCGACAAAACTTTTATGTCAGTTCGGAGAAAATTTGCTTCTCATTTAAGGGCCCACCACCAGAGCAGCCGGTTTGCGGTGTTCGCGCTATGGCCATCCTTTCGGGTTTGCGCAGCCCGTTTGCTTTCATTTCTCTTTTATACGGATCGGATTTCGTCAAGGTAAACAGAGGCCATGTTTTCTTTCCATCCATCATGGCTCCCGGTTCCTTGACGGGAAGGATTGTTTCAGCATTGAAGCTTCCAGCCTTTGGTTGTTGCCTTGGGTTCACATTCAAGAAATTTAACATTAAATCTAGCGAATATGGCTCTCCGGTGCTTTTTTGTGTAGTGCGGAAATGGATTTGCACGTTGAGATATGCAGCAAGACATGATAGAATTGCTTGGCTAGTGGACATGCATGTTGTTGATAAAGCTATCGTTGGGATTTGTGTCCCCGTTATGGTGTTGTGGGCGATTGATGCGATTGCCATAACCACCCAATCTACTACAGTCCTCAGGGTAAGGTGAATATGAGTGTGTGGACAAGCAACTAAAAAGTATTTTTAAATCTTTTCCCAAACTTCACCCTTGATCTTTTGCCACCAGAGAAAAGGTAGTAAACGGTCTAGGAGCAGAATGTCACAATTTCACTCGTTTGCGAGGGCAAGCGGGATCAGGGGTGAACAAAAAAAAAGGAAACAATATCCTTTCCTTCTCGGAACAAGTGGTACCATTGTCCGAACGCCATTGTACGGCCCTGTGTGCCCTGTGTACTCAGTGGGGAAATTAACAACGAAAACTTTGAGTGTTTTATACTGCTTATCGTTTTAGAATCCTGGAGGAAATTTACGGTGCATGTTCAATCTCTAGCAGAAAGGAAAAGGCCAGGAAAAAACTGTCATAAAAAATGAAAGAGTATTCGCCATCTTCCCTTGCCCTCCTGTCCCCTTTCCCTCGCAAAGGGTTCACACGCCTGTGCAAGGAGGAGAGACGAATCCAACAACAAGACGAATTGCAATTTAGCAGCCCACTGACACGGTCCGGTGCGGCAGAAAGGTGTACGTGGTAGTAGCAGCTTGAGGACAAATCGCCAGAAACCTCCGAAAATGAAGAAAAGTCAGCAACAGCTCCGAACGCTCGTAAACATGGCGGCGAAAGGAAAACACTTCACTTCAACACTACCCCACCCAACCGACCGGCTAGGTGAAAAGGGATGAACTTTCTAATCCGAAATGAATACAAAAGAAAAATAGCACCCTTTTTTTTCGTTGGTTGTTGCTCCCACTATTCAGGTCCTTGTCGGGTTACCGGCCCGTTTTGAGCGAGCGGCCCGTACGCCAAGGAGGCCCCGAGGACCGGGGGACGAATTTTAATTAACCCTTCCACAAATTGTTGGCCCTTTCATTTGTCCTGCCGGTGACAGTTTATCAGCTATCCTTCATCGTACACGAACGCTCGCTCGCAACCTAACCGAAATACAGAACTACCAGACACCAGGGTATTGTTTGGATAGGTGGGGGGGGGGGGGGGGGGGGGGGGGGGTGTTTAAAAATGGGATGTGAGGAATGGGGTAGGCGATAAGGCGGTAGGGATATAAAACGGGTGGATGGTGAAAAGCTTGCGAAAGCTTCGTATTGAGAAAATACGTAAAGATTACGGAGAAGCTTAGCAGAAGGTGAGAGTTTTTTTTTGTATAAAATTTAGAAGCAATTCGGGTTGATTTTTGTCTTACAAGATTTTGCCTTTTTCCGCTATTAAACCATCACTAATACCATCCACATCAAAACTGGCATATCGTTAACTGTATCAATCGTTTGATTGTTTTGGTTTGCAATGTATGACTCCATGATATTGCTTAATGTAAGTTTCCGTGATTTATTAGTGGTACGTAGCTGGAAAGTCATAGCTTGTTATGTAGGGGCGGTCTGATTGGAAATCGATTCTGTCCGGTAGGACCTGACGCATCAATGGAATAAAAATATATAAAAATATTGTGATATCTCAGCGGATAACCTAACGCAATGTACTGAACACGGTAATCCTGTACGCACAACTTTATTGGTTGCGACTTAACTCATTTACTGTTTTCATCAGACTGACCCACTCCACTCGGTCACAAAATAAATTTCATAATTCCTCTCTTCTCTCTCTTCATTCCCTCTCTGTTCCCCCTTAACGTGGTCCGGCAAACAGCAGCAACTCGCTTGCCTCGCTTGAATCATGAATTCTTGAATTCTTTTATTTGGCGTAACCGTCCTACGCTGACATGCTGGATTTATTTATTATACAGGCTTTCGATACTTTATTCAATACCACGCAGCCGGATAATCAGTCCTCACGACGGGAGGACGATCCTTTCTAGAACTAACGACAGGCATGTTGTTACGTCGTGCGAGTTGAAGACTAAACCACGGGACCGCCCCCAGTTATTACCAGTTATACAGGGTTTTCCAGGAGTCCTCATAGCTGTGGGACGCTTTAGTGACTCTTTCTTAAGTGAAATTAACTTAATGTAACAAGAATTGGACTCTATAGCATCCTTGTTGGACAAATCCTATAAGAATTTACAAGAAGTGTGTCCAGAAAGGGTATCATAGAGTCCAATTCCCAACTTATCAAGTTCACTTCCTGTAAGAAAGAGTCGAGAAAGTGTCCCACAACTGAGAGAACTCCTGGAAACCCTTGTAATACCTTAATTTCTAATCCATTTCCTATATGAATCAAAAACCCTAGATCGTCAAACAGCAAATATCAAGTCAATGTGTGCCTTTTCACACTATTTCAACAATGAGTGCATGTAGAAGGAGATTTTTTTTAATTCTCTGGACGAATACTGGGCGAGCACATTGTAATAGATACTCCATCTCCAAACCGACATTAGTAGCGGAAAATTAAGCATCGAATGAATCCTGTTCCTGCCAACCAGTGATGAAAGTTGAGCAAATGGATGCATTTTACCAGAATGATCGGAAACGTTATGTGTGTTCAGTTGGACCACTGAGAACGAATGCACAAAACCCCGGCATAAGCTAACCACCGTACGTGGGTAGTTACGAATGTACTTCAATTAGACAGACTCTGTAACAATACGACCCTGTTGCCATAGCACACAAGCGGCAGGACGATCATCGAGAAGCTCCGCAGTACATTACGCCGAGTATCGGGATAATTTTCCACTCTAAATGTATCTTTCATTTCCGGGATTGGGTGGCTTCTTTTATCCTGCGCCGCACGTTTCGAGATGCATCGTTTTGCACTCACCCGAGGTGCAATGTGGGACCACGAAAATGAGGCATCTTATCCCTTCCCGCCTGGTCGCTTCTCCGATCTGCCATCCAGAACCGTGGTAACATGTAAAGCATTTCAGAGTGAAAGATAATAAATGAAACAACAAGCGCTCCACACATACACTCATACACTGGAGGCAAATTCCTCGCCGGTAGTTGCTACTATTGCTGCAGATGCTGTTGCGTGAGAATCCCGTTCCCGGAGGCTGTTGCTCCAGTGTGATGCGTCTCCATTTCCGGCAGTCCGTCAGGCTTGGTCGGGGTAATGTTGCCGGATAAAAGTGGAACAGTGTGTAATAATGAGAGAGAAGGGGAGTGGGAGTGGAATTGTACGGCAGCTGAAGAAGGTAAGGATACGTAGATAAGTGTTAAAAGGAGCACAATGCGAATGCGGCAGGCGTTCCGGACCGTGGTTGGCAAACAGCAGCACCATACGAAATGGGAAATGTTAAACCGTTTGTATGTTCTTGAACTGCGTGGAGTGGGCGTGTTGAGGAAAGGGACAGGCCGGACTAAAGCATCCGAATGACTACAAAGTTGAAGCTGGAATGTAGAAGCGGATCCATCGTGCGGACACGTTGTACGGGCATTGTTGCACATGTTCCGTACGATGGGTCCCGTGCTGGGGTGCGAGAGCGGGGCAACAGCTTGTCACTTGATTTTCGCCAAAGAAGGAAGAGACTGCACACTGGCCTAACCATCGACAGGCGGTGCGGAAAAGCCAAACAAAAACAAAGGACAAATATTTAGCAGAAAATAGCATGTAAATACACTCCGCCTTCCGGGCGGGGACCATTGCATCCACTATCATCAGTGAAAGTCGGCCAGCTCAACAAAGACATCCTCATATCCCATTGCCGGAGATCTCCTGAGGGAACATGAAACGGAAGTGTCCGGAAATGAGTACGGCAGCAGTGTGTACCACAGTGTGCCACAGGGTGAGTGAGAGTGGGTGCTTGTGCGATGCAGCAAGAGGAGAGCGGAACGAAAAGCCAAAACCATGATCACATTGAATAAGCGATAGAGAGAGAGAGACAAAGAGATGGGCTAGTTCAAACGATGGTTAGTGACCGTAGCGCTGATCATCAAAGGATCCACTGCTAGCGGATCCACGCAAAGAGAATTCTTAAGTGTACCGAATAGCAAGCCCGTACCATCGGGTAGCCGAACAGTGCAACTCGCCGAACCAGCATAAAAGCGCCAAAGATGATGGTCACGATAGCTTCCCGACGTATTTTGGAGGTCTTTGGTCGCCGCAACGTTCAGTGTTTGCTTGTTGCTTGCCATCGTTTGCATCGTTGGTGGGTAGCATTCCTTTCGGGACTGTCCTGTGCTGTAGCTGGGGACATGTCAAGACCTCGGCAATACAACCCACCCAGCACCAGAAAAGATAGCAGGGCCAGAGGTGTATGTGGCCGGAGCAGATAAAGCTTGTCTTCGACTACGTGTCAGCCGTTAAGCTGAAGCCATTTAATCTTGCCCAAATCGAGCCCTGCTGGTTTGAGCTGCTGGTTTGAGGACACACGAGGACAGCACAGTTGTCTAAACTCACATTTCCCATTGTGGCGCTTCCGTTCCGTGCAAGATTCAGGGTTGGGTAACGGGAGGGTGCATGTGCCTGGCTCATGTTTGACTTATTGTACTCGGCGAAAATTAACAGCAAAAATTGTCGACCCCGCATTTGGTGTTTTGGGCAAAAGCAGCGAGCGCAAAAAATAGTCAACCGGCATGGCTGACAGTGACAGAACATTCTGTCAAAAAGCCACCCGTGGGAATTGGACATTTCTCTCTCTCTCTATCTTTGTGTCTGTGTTTGTCTGCTGCACAAACAAAACATCGCTCTGTTTGTTGAGTTTTTACAAGTGCAAACGCTTAACTCGTTCCGTTTTATTTTGCCTCCCGTGCCTACGTGCCATCCACCGTTCCCGGCCCGACTGATTATGATGAACGCCAAGGGACACTCCGTTTGCCGACCGAGCATTCGTTTGCAATGTAAGTACCGAAGAGAGGGGATAGTAGAGGAAAGAAGAGCGGGCTTTTTTAATCGTGCCACGCCCGGGTAACACTGTCATGCACAGGGCTACATTTCAGTCCCTTGGAGGGACTTAAAACATAAGATCAAAACATGGTCGTCGGGTTAAATGAGACGAAATGCCCTTAAAAATATAGTTTTTACTCTAAAAGGCAAAACCATAGAGGCAATGCTTGGTGCTTAGTAGACATTAACACTAACGGGGGGTGAGATTGGTTTGGTGAGATAAATGCCATTGCAATGCCGTGCTTTGAAGGTATTAAGCAACCATGCAAAATATCCTATGTTTAAAGGCTTTTTCTACCATTGGAACCAGTTTGGTTGAGAAGTGGATACTTGGAAAACAAGTTAAGATTTGAATGATTTTTGCTCCAAATCCAGATCCAGGATTAGATTTTTTTATTGGGATTTTTATTGTTTCTGATCATATTATTGTTATCATTCATGGATAAAGGGCCCGAAGTAGACATTGTTTACACCGACAATCATTCCTCCTTCGACCGAGTTAATTTGCATACCCTAGTTGCGGGAAATGTGGATTATTTGTTGGGTTGGTCAGAAATTTAAAGGCCATCGCAGTGATATGATCATTTTCATAACAAGCACGTTCTGTTGGATTGATTCTCAGAAGTCAAGTAGTTGCAACAAAAATGCTTCTATGAGGTCTATTGATACTGATACTTCTCAGCAGTTCCGATGTGTCTTCCTCACCTATGAGTGTTTATTGCATATGAGATTTAAATATGCATTGTGCATTGCCACGTCTTCTAGTCAGTGTTGTCTGAGCCATACGAGTATATTGCCAACGAGTTAACACATTCTGGTTCCATGGTGGATGCAGAATTTTGAAAAAATGAATTGTAATTTGTGAATCCATATATTTTATATAAATGAACACTTATATCTTTCTCCTTCACGAGTTTTAATCAATTAAACACATTTTTCATAACGTAATTTCCATGACGAAATGCAAACATCGTATAAGAAGCTCACGTTAGCAGCATACACAACCATGATTGTTCCTTCCATCGCCTCCGTGATGGAAGGCTTTGGTTAGTAATTCCTGGAAATCAATTAGCAGTTCCTCCGCCTCGGAAATGCCTGAAGCGTTGCAAATAAATTTACTCGGTAGTCCATTATGAAAAGCTTAAGCATTAATTTGCGATTGAGCGCCGGAGCTAGAGCATCGACGATGTCGTCGACAGGTGATAGGATCGCATGGTCCGTGTGTGAGAGCCCGTCAATCGCCGGCAACACTTTAACCATCAATAAGTGAGAAGTTCTTGTGCATCTTGGGAAGGGACGGGGGGAAACCACATGAAAGCCATACCACTGCCATGGACACGCTGGGCAGAGTTCAAGGTTCGGTCCAGGCCATTCCGAGAGCCTGAAGGAGTTTAGCACGTTTCCTTGTACTTCCCGTGGCTGTCCTCCGCGTTCATGAGCTCACACAGTGTTTTGTAATATCAGCTATAATTTCTCCCAATCATACAAAGAGCGTCAGAAATCAGCAGTGAGGACGACGAGGCAAACCCAAAGGTGCCAGAGTGCGCTGTAATCAAAGCCATCGGCAACAGCAGCAGCACCAGCAGCAGCAATAATTTAGAACCAGTGTACACACGTCTCCGTCAGCGATCGTGTCATACCGTAACAGCAAATCCGGTTGGCACAGACAGCACCTTCCCGTGCCTCGTGGATCCATTTCTTGCTTGCAGCACGTTCGCTGGTTGGCATCGCTCGCTCGCTCGCTCGGTTGTTACGTACACGCGCCAGACATCGAGCCAGGGTGGCCAAATGTCAAACGTGGTGTACATGGCTTGACCCAGACGACGATGGCGATGGCGCTGATGGTGCATCCGGCATCTACTCCGGTCCACCGGTCGGTCACGGTCTTGGGAAAACATACGGAAATGGTGCTGGAAAATTGACGCCGCTTTTCATTTTGTTTATCTTGGAGCGGGCCAGACATTCGGAGGAGAATGCGAATGTGTTAGGGTTTGGATCTGCGATGGATGTCTTGACATGGACAGGCAGTGCTGGCAGGCGCTATGCCGGCGACTGCACGTCCTTTGGTTGGCTTGTGTAATTTAATTATGATATTTAATCTGTGTTTATTTTTGTGCCCACGTTTTCATCCACCAAGCGCCGAGCGATGTATGTGTGGGACGGTTTTCCATGCCTTTGTAGAGTTCGTTTGGGTTGTTTCAGTGGAGCGATGTTTGCATAAAATGTTATTAACCAGAAAGCTTGAGCAGCAAATTACAGTTTGTGGCAATAGATTAAAATCTTTCGTGATTGCAGCAACCGAATTACGTTCTTTTTATGTAAATATTAACGATATGCCATTGCAAAGGAGAATTGTTAGCTCGAATCTTGATTTTAAACAAATTAAGGTGCTCCTGTAAGATGTAACTTCCAAGTAAAAATCTTTTAACCTTGCAACGTACCTTATACACTGTTGAAAATTTAATGATAATTATTACCATGAATGCTATACGTTTCTCACATTCACTAATTGATTGATCGAAACAACTGTTTGCGCGGGCATCCATTCGCATTCGCAGCAGACCCATCTTAAAGCACCGCTCCAACAACTCGCATCGCTATTTCATGTGTACGCATTTCCGGTTCACCGTTTCCCAACGCTTAGCGTGAAGCGTGGTGACGCTTGGGTGAAAATCAATTCAACTTGGACGCAAAGACGCGACTCCCTGCTTCGCTGAAGGCACTGTGTGCCAGGTCAGGAAAACCGTCAGGAAATTGTTATACGCATCCGAACGGTGTTCGCTTGATGATAATTTCTGCTCCATCTTCACCGGGTGCCACCCAGTATCTTAGGTTCGGTAAGCCCGTCCCGAGCCGATCTCGCACCAATGGAACCAACGGAGAACGCACAGAGCAACCTCCGTACCTACGTACGTTCACCATTTGCCACCCAGCAGTAGTGGCATATCCGGGTGCAAGGGCGCGTCGGAAATGGCAGCGGAATAGATCGGAAGGTGCTGATTTATTGTGCCATTTCCTCCGTGGCCGTAATCAACCGAACGGAGCGTTTGAAACGGGGTGATGGGCGTCTGAGGTGAGGGCGGAAATGGGTTGAAATGGATCGTACAAAGCGAGGGTCAGGCACGCGACCGGATGGTCAATTAACCCGTTCGCTTTCGGGCTATTTCGCGCGAACGGTTAGGGACATCCGTTTAGTTGAGTTCAGCCGTGCTCGATATCTAACCGTGGTGGTGGTGGTGGTGGGGCTGAAGGTGACGATAGCACTGTGGTAGAGACATTTCATTGGGAAGGAAGCCCATGCTTAAGGATTGGACTGCATGCTAGTGTTGTTAAACGAAGCAAAATGCGCTTTAATCTGTTTTTTTAAATTATGACTGTAAATATCAAAGATTATCTTTAAACTTAATCATCTTAAATCTGATAATAATTCATAAATCCCTTGCTACTATACTAGAGCGTTATGCATTTATTACATTTGAAACTGTTTGGATTAATTGGAATGCATTTGCATTAATCTTGGTAAACGATGCCATAAATTATGTTCCCATTTGTAAAGTTTCAATCAAATCCATCCACCAGCTCGCCTCGTTGAAGCACGTACAATGATTATTGCCATTGAATTGATTCAATTAAACATTTTGCACTAACTAATGCTGCAATCAACTGCAAACAATTGGGTCACTACGCCTGATACTGTGACGCTTGTGAGCTGCAGTTAATTGAATTGTTTCACCGTGTTGCTTCTGTTAATCAACGCGTATGGTAATAGGCAATGACAGGCACACAAATAGGCAAAAAAAAAAACGTCACGAAACATTAGTCATACCGTGCCATGCAGACGACCCAACACGGCTTTCCGAAGACATCACGCTGGCAAACCGCGTCTCATCATTATTAATAATTATCATAACAATAATCCAGGTTGCTGGAATCGGGGTTCAATGCGTTCCCATACCACCGCATTCCTTGTTAGATGTGGCCAACGCTCCACTGTTGTGTTGATGTTGCGGCTATTCTGATAAATTCAATTTGCAAACGGTTTTGATAAACCAGAAGCTTACATCGCATCAAACATATTATCGTTTTGAATTGCATCGAAACGTTGGCTTTTGGCCAGGGCTGCACTTGATGCGTTTCTGCCCGGTTCCTACCATCGAAAACAGTAAAACACATGCCACATGCCAGCGCACATCGCGTCGGTGTGAGTTAAACTATTAAACACGGCACAGTATTTATTCCATCGCTGTTCAATGTATACAAAATGGGGAAAATCGAGTGGCACTAGAAATTATGAGCATACAGTTTTCCACGCGCTGTGGGTTGAGGGCGGACGTGAGCGTAGTGAAAGCGTGGCAATGTGGCAATGTCAGGTCGGGTGATTGGGTCGAGTGTGGTAAGCATAATATGTTGACAAAATGGGTGTTAAATTCTAGCCTGTAGGGTTTGTGGAACGTGCCCGATGGGCGCTGTTTTCGTTGATAATTGGAGAGCAAATGAAATAATTCGAAGGCATATGCATGCGCTAACGAAGTACACGTGAGCCTTTTTTGCGGTTCGAAGGGGAATGATGAGTTTAAATTGTTTGCAGAATTATGAATATCAGTAAGTTTTTTCAACAACTTGGTAAAACGTGTCTGTTTATTTACTGTTTAGTAATTGTTTGGTGTGTTCCATGATCTACGTTGCAACTGATAAAACGTATTGTTTTAACCATTTTCTGCAGTGCATTTTATTGTCTCAAACAACTGATTTTAGCCTATGCATTGGACCAGCTGCAGCTGGTCGTTCAACATCACTAGAGGATTTACAATAACCATTTGCACCTGCAATGTGCTCCTGGGAAACAGCAACCAAAAAAATGTACCCAATGAAATTTGCCCTAATGCTTTGATGTTGCCCTCTGCCATGCTCCACTCTGCCCGCCCGCGATGACGTTCGATTGCTGTTACTGATTGGTGCGTAATTTCTGACCACTGAAAACTAGTGATTAGGAATTTGGCGTACGTCGCTGCAGGCTGCTGATTGCCAGCGCATTTGGGATAGGCTGATTGGTAACGGAATTCCATTCGCGCGGATGCTAGCAAAACTAGCGGAACAGGACCAATCAACCTTACAGGATCTAAAATGTGCCAGTTCGGTAGAAGGGACGGGTTAACGTACGACAGTCGAATGAGGTGCCACTTAAACGAGGCGTATTGATTGAACTGTACCCTTTGATGCACTGCCGAGCATACCATTAAGTATGAATATTTGCGGTTGGGGAAAATTTAGCCGCTATTCGATGTATGACATTTTCATCTGAAATGTTGCAAAGCTATTGGGTTTTAAGAGACTGAGCAAACACTGCCTGGACGGTAGGTTTATTTGGCGTTGATTGTATTTATTTCATTAAATTTACATTGCCATCAAAAGTACATTGCCGCTCTTACTTGCACAGCTTAATCATATGAGCAGCATGCATTCAAATCTCTTAATGGACCTACATACAGTAACAAAATTTCATTGATAAGATTTGAGCATTGGAACATTTTCGTTTCCAGCCGTGTAACAGCCGAGGAATTCGTTGCCAGGTTTTGCCCGATTGCCAAAGACTGTGCAACCCTGTTTGCCAAGACGACAAATTCCTTCCACTCGTCGGCAACAAAGCAAAATTCATGGCAACGGCAGCCTCTGTGTGCCTTGTAACCATCCCGGACCGGTACGCGAAGGGACGCACGCATTCTGCTCGCGGGCTGGTTGGTTAAGTCATTCCTGTGCGGCGCAGACATTTTGATCCCATTTGCTTACAATTTCCCACGAACGTGGCAGCCTGTGGTAGTGCTGGTGCTGTGTCATCGGCAAACACCTTCTCAAATTAGAACTTTTCCGGCCTCCCCGGCGCTCCGGTAGCTGATAGCGAAGGTGATTATCCGAATCCTTTCGCTTTTAAAATCAACCCATAAGAACACAGGTAGCCAGTTCCCACGAGGCAGATAAAACGGCGTGTACCTACCGCCTGGCCCAGCACCAGCCACGGTCCTCGCATGTCGCGTGTCTCAGACGTCAGCGTCGCGTATCCCTGCAGTAATTTACGCCCAGCCGAGGGAGAGGCGAACCCACGGATCCGGCTCCCGGTGGAAGGTTTTGAGCTAAAACGCTACAATGATCCTCCATTGCCAACCGTACGGGCCGAATAGTCTTCGCCAGCTTGAGCACGTACCCGTTGTAATTCATGCGAAGCGCGAACTTTCAAAAAGGGTTTCCACGGCTGCCACGACTCACGGGCCCTGGCTTTTCGCCGGTGCAGGTATTTCGCGATGCGTTTGACTTTCGAGCCGGGCGTTCGCGCGTGCCGCGCAGGTGGTGGAAGTGTTGGAGCGTGAGGTTCGTTTATGCTGGCGCATAATTTGGCGAATCTTCCCCGTTGGGGCACTGGAGGCAGGGGAAAGGATGAATGGTTTTGGGTAAGAAATAGCTTAAGAGCCAACGGAAAGACCCCTCCCGGTGCGTGTATGAAGAATTACGATAATGTTCCGAGGATCACACCCAAGGGTGCTTTGATGTGCTGCGGGGATACGCAAGCTCGGGATTCTTTTGATGATGAACGAAACAAAGCATGAGGAGCGTTTCGGAGGGAGGGTGGGGGGGGACATTTGGGGTCGTCGTCGCTGATGTCGAATGTTCTGTAATTTTCTGTACTGCCACAACTAGGCAATTCAAACCGGTTGGAGAATTTGTCTTCGAAACGGTTGCAAAATCAGCTGCATTGTCAGTGAAACTTTGAACTATTTATTCTTCAGAGGAATGTTTAAGCTTCGTTAATGTAACGGATTAATTTATTGTTAAAAATATCTCTTAAATCTGTTTAAAATGAACCAAACTCTTACTAGTTTTTGTGCTGTATGAAATTTGTTCAAAATAAATGTAATAACATTTTCGGGGTTTAACAATACGGTTCTTAAATTTTCCTATGCAATTTTGAATGTTCTCAAGAATTGGTTAAAATTTGTTTAAATGTGAGTTAATAGTCATTCTTAGAAAATTATTTAAAATCCATAAATTATTTTCTCAATTAATATTTAATCAAATGTTTTACCAATATCAATCCATTATGTAGTTTTATTCGTTTATTATATTTTACGATTCTTGTTATGAGAAGGTCGATTGTTTCGATCTATTTACTTCAGTACGTTACATAATCTAAAAATGGTAGCACATTATGATTATTACACAGCAAGAGACAAAAACAATCGTAGCTATTTCAGTTTTGAAAGTTCCAGTTTGCGCAAAACAGAGCGGTTTGTTTGTGTCCCACAATCATGTTCGCTTTCATCTAATCAACGAAATTGGCAACCAGAGGTTTCGGTAGCACTGATTGATGAATGAAAGATATGATTTCCGCCCAACCCGACCCGGAATATTCTTAACTCAGACAAACATGTTTTTGCCTGTCCTCGCCGGCTAAGCCATTGACACCGCACCACTATTCATCACTGTGGCGTATCTTCTAGCCTTTGGCTGGAAGATCTGTTTGTTTTTCTCCTTCGCTTTTTTGCGCCCTGCCCATGGTCCCATGGTCCCGTGCATTAGCCGATGGAAAACAATTCTTAATCTCGCCCAGTCAAAGGTTGTGGTGGTGGTTCACACATTGAAATTTTGCCGCCTTCGCCGAGGGTGGATGACGCCGAGTGGAGCGGCATGCCGGCGCATGGTCAACTGGCTGGAAAAATACGATCGTAAATTTGCACTTTTAATGTGTTTGTCACCAAAGTTGTTAGCGAGCGGGAGGAGCATGGAGGGCGAAGGGCATTGCCGAACAAAACCAGACTAGTGTCCGGTGGTCATTTCGAGAGTGCTGGTCGACAAAGGTGCCGACAAAAACACACACAAACTGCACAAACACACCGAAACTCTGCTTAGCTGCAGCAGCGTTGGATGATTGTTTTTTTAGTGTGCTTCGTTTGCTGCTGCCTTCTAACTCGTCCATCCTTTTCACTTCCGGCAAACAATCGAACATTCGGTTCCCCTTTTAGCCTACCCCATACGTTGCTACACATCCATGCTGCCTACTTCCGCCATTGCGGTGGAGTTTTTGCGGTGGTTATCCATTTTTCATCCTTCGCTTCCAGTGGGTTCGTTCTCCATTGCCAACAGTCAGACCTGCGGGGTGACCAGAACCACCCCCGCGGGCCACGTGCATCACTCTTTGGTTTTTTGGAATATTTGTACAAATTGCACTGCACGGCGGGTGTTTGGTGTACGCTCAGCGCAAAGTGAACCCTTTAGGAAAATTACTCCCCTAGCCGGGATTTAAGGGCGAGCGGGTCATAGGATAAAAGCGAAAAACACACCCTGCCCGGAACTTTGCACAACTTTTGATTACACATGGTTATGAAGGCAAACACACTCACACACACATGCACACATTACTCTTGCGCAGAAAAGATCGACCACTTCCTTCCACTTGCGATCGTGGAGTGAAGGTTTATAAGCAAACCGTCACGAGGTAGGATGAGCTTTCCCCAAAAACAAGCGTCTGGATTGTTTACTTGGAAGAGATGCAAGACTTTGAGAATGGAATATTGTTTTGCTTTTGCAATTGGTGCCTTTTTCAATGCTCTATGTAATGAAAAAAATGATTCTGTGCGATAGAAAGGAAAATGATGATCAGTTAATCAAACATCATCCTCTATAATATCTAAAAGTTTGTTTCTAACGCTCTTAATTGCTTGTTGAGTTCCTTTGACATTGCTCTTCGTAAGATAAGCCTTTGTTAATAAATAAAAATGAATGCAGATTATTTAAAGATCATTATTTTATGTTTGATCATTAAACAAATGACCGTATGCGGACTGCTAATTTAATCGTGAGGAAGTTAAATTAAATTATTTCAACTCAAAATATACTACAAATTACCAGGAAGTCTTTTAATATAAGCAAAGAAACTCGATCATTCGATAAAAAATAATAAATAGCTCGATCGTTCCAATCGACTAATGATACAGTATGTTTATGCAATGTACGTTATTTTCTTAAGAAACCCCACTTTTCAGCTCACCGTCCCAGCAGCTTACGAAAGAACAAATGAGCTTGCAAATAAGGTACTGCAGAGCAAAAGCACATACGAAACAAAGCAGTAATTAAACGTACCACAGTCAATTACAACTTAATTACGGCTCGTCCGGCTAAGGAAAGGTGAACCCCGGCACAAACAATAGTGATTCGTTGCAGATTTGGCATCACCGTGCCGGGGAAAAGTACAACAGCTACATCCTGCGCTTTAAATTGGATGCCCTTTTCCCTCCGTTTACGGGCTGCATTCTTTATGCGACACGTACGTACGGTCAGTTTGTGCACGTCCCTTTGTGTATGTGTATGTGTGAGATGCGAATAATTTACGATTTTTGTTCGTCCTCAGATTGCCGCTTTCACCCAGCGGTTCCATGGGGGGGACCATAGCTGTGCCCTGTGTTGCAAACAATGGACAAATGCTGGATATGCCTCAAGGACATAATGAAAAACCGTCTCCTTTCTTTCCTTTTCCACTGCCAATGTACACACATAAACAACGGCAAAACCCTTCCACCGGTGATCGAGAATCGGCTGAACGGTGCGCTTTTTTTCTGACTCCTTTCAGAAAGCCCACAAACAACGCCCAAACATAAACATACACACACATCCACACACCCAGTTCGCTTTTCCATTACACCGTTTTCACAGGTTGTTGTTTTCGGGGAGGGTGGTGAATGTGAATTGTTGTGGCGCATGGTGTGCTTGTTGTTGCGGGAGCGAATGTATGTGTGTGTGTGTGTGTGTGTGTGTATTTATTTCTTCAGCTCCGGAGAAAAGGGGATTTGTTCCGTCCCGTTGTAAATCTAATTCTTACAAAGCAAAACAATCGTACCACGCCACCATCAGCTCCCACCACTGCTAGAAAGGGGGGGGGAAGAAACAAAAGCAATCTTTTTTCATCACCTTCCACGGCTGCGATTGGGAACGGGTTTCGGGTAAAACATGGTAGTTTGAGCGTTGCAGCAACGGAACCCCTCCTGGCATGGCACGGGAGTTTTTCACCCCTGGGAGTGCGGGTTTTGTTTGCTTGTTTGATGTGTACTTGTTTTTTTTTTTGCAACGAAACTCCGCACGACACCCACGGGTTGGGTTTTAGTGCATGGGAACTTTATAATCGGGCAGAGGGCACACAACTTGAGAAGACAGCGAGGCGTACGCATTAAACGGGAGCACGAGAAGAGAGAGAGAAGCACAGCAAAGGTTTGAAAGCGTGAAGAATATGCTCACCAGCAGGGGAAGGTACGACAAGGGGCAGATTTTAATTCACAACCGTACTGAATAATTTATCGACTGTGAAAATTTATTAACACGGTGTTTGTGTGTGAGAGCCAACCTGAGTGACCGTGGCCCGGCGTGCAGTGTCGGGTCAGTGGAACGGAGGATCCGCGTTGGGTGAAAAGGTGCTTTAACACGCTTGTTGGGTGTCAGAATTTGCGTTTTTTGCTGCCTCTTGTATATTCTTTTGGCCCCTTTGATTGTATTTCACGTTGGAAATGTGGTAAAAAATTCAACTTGATCTAAACCATTGGCATACAGTTTTATGTAATTTTAGGTGTTTTTGATGGATTTTTGAAGAAAAAGAATACTTTTTTTAAGGATTAGGATACTAAATAATACAGTGAATCCTCGCATAACGAGCTTTATCATTTTCAATAGCTCTCTCGTAAGACGAAATCTTCGTATGAAATCCTTTCCATATACTTTGTACGAAAAGTTAAATAGTTCGTTCTAAGGAAATATTTTGAATTAACTGTTTCTATAGTGTTATTCTTGAGCAACAATAACAACAACAAAACCAACAACAACAACAACAACAGCAACTACTACTACTACTACTACTACTACTAATACATACTACCATCACTATTAGTTCAACTTAAAGTTCAAAGTATTCTATCACAATATATCTTTCTATGAATTCCACTAAAGCTTATGTGCGTTTGTTTGTTAGCATCGTGAGGGGAAAAATTCGATTTAAACCCATACGGTAATTGAGATGCTTCACTGTCGAACAGCGGATCCAAAACAACAGCAAAGGAAATTAAAAATGACTCCCATTATGCTGCAAAGAAGCGAATAAGTAAAATTAACGAACGAACCCAAACGTACGCTTCCTTTTCCTGTTCCGAACGAACGACAAGGTGTACCTTCGAACACCATGGACGTAGCGTGAAGGGATGACATAAACAATGGCATCAATTTTCCAGCAAAAGCAACCAGAAACACAAGGGGGAAACTTCGAGGCTGTACTAAACCCGAGCCGTACTAGAACGATCGAAAACACGTGTGATAAAAGAATGAATGGAGCGGGCGAACCAACAATATCAACAAAAACGCCCCACTGTGTAGGATGATCTTACCCTCCTTTCTGGTAAGACGGGAAGTAAAACTCCCACACCACTAGCGGGACGAGATGAATGAACTTCCGCTTTAGTACAATAAAAATCGTTTTTGAAACATCTACCCCCCGCTCTCGAAGGGGGAAACTTAACGAACGGTGCAAGATTTACAGCATCAAAGCCCTTGCGCCCGCTTTATTTCCTTTCGCCCAGTACGGCCGGTACTGAACCGGTGGTCATCGTCGGTACTGAACTCTCTGCAGCACACAGGCCTGCACCTCAGCCCGGACAAGCGTGGAGAAGGGATGGGTGACCGATAATCCTAACATGGGAAGGGAGCGGTTGGGACAGAGCCTTCGATTTACGACACAATTTATGCGTTCACGATGTGCGTCCACGTGTCGATGTGATAAGCAATGGTTTATATGTAGGTGGATGTGCTGCTGTGCAGAGAGTAAGAACGTGCGAAAAAACCCTTCCTCCGCACGGTAGTACACCAAAAGTGTATTGTAATTTACGGTGTATAAGAATCACATTTTGAGCCATGGTTCGCCGGAATGGTTTGTTAGAGCGGTTATCAGGCTTATATTGGCTGACTGTGATTTAAGCGTATGACGCAACATGTAATGAAGGGCGTATTTTGTTTTGAAGAAAGCTTACCTTTTCCTCCTTCCTGCACTTTTCATAAATTGCTATAGCCATGTGTGTACGTACCCTTCGGCATTGTTAACAATACAATTAAATTAATGCAGCACAAAGATAATGTTATGCCTTAAAATTAACAGCACTGTATCCAAACTTTGTTCAAGGCATTGCACATATTCATTGTTTGATTGAGTGTTACTCTTTTATTATTGTCTGAATATTGTAACAGAACATGATGGAAAGTATCAGTTGAAATGGATTTTAGGTGCTTTTATGTAAGGAAAAAAAATGATTATTTGTAGTAAACACTTAATTTTCTATAATGAAAACCAAAGAATAAATGGAATAAAAAATAAAACATACTTTCCTTTCATGCCAGGAATAATGTTTCAATAAGGTTTTTTATACCTTTTTTAACGTTAAAGAAATTTTTAAGCTTAATAACTTAACACGATTAAACAAAAAAGCACTAATTAAATAACCACTACAGCCTGTGAATTTTAGAGTTGGCAGGGTCGTTTGCACTTTTCTTGATGAATTTGACGAAATCTTTGAAAACATTAACTGTTCTATGGTATAAATAATTCTACTATGTAACGTTTCATTTCACATCCTAAAAAAAGAAACAAAACGATGTAGTAAATTCCATACTCAATCTATAGAATCTGAAACAAAAAAAAAACATACCAATGAAATGATACAAAGTTTAATATTCAGAACTATGCATTTACATTTCAAGGATCGGGTGTAAAAACTACTACCTCTTTTTGCTCCATAAACCAAATACGGAACAATTTTCCATCCCTTTTCGTCCCTCTTCCTCTTTAGTGTAGCGCGCTGCCAAATTGAAATAAAAATCACTTTATTCAATCGACTTCGTTAGCAAATAATGAACGCTCCATTATAAATGAGCAAACGTCGCGACAAACGTGACGGAGCTGGAGTGTATGCAGAGAAGGGAAAAGGCATCCCATTTCGGTTGCATTAATCTGATCGATGTAAATTTGTCACCCCTTCCCCAAAGCTACCACCCTCCGACAGGCTGGTCCGGTTTTCGTCACACTCCGACAGGTTGTGATGGTTGCACCCAAACAAACAGAAGAAAAAAAAAACATCAATTTCCTCATGTCTCTCGTGTACGTTGACTTGGCTGACCGTTCTATTGTTTTTTTTATTACTAAATTTTCACCAAGAAAATGTCACCAAAACTCTTTCCCAACCGTCTAACTGCGATAGAGAGAATCGAGATTTTGCTCGAGTAGTTGCGGGATCGTTAATTTTCTTTGTACATTTGCATTTGGACGTCGAAAGATGGACGAACGAACGGAACCCCGGTGGCTTATGGGTGGAACCCGATCACTGCTGCCGCCGCCAGGATTTGCTGCCGCGCCAATGAAGCGTTCCATTAATTTTGCATTCAGTCCAATTTGCAATAACTGTCGAAAGGCCCAAATGCAGGGGTGAGAGCAGAAAATGGCGGGCGCGAGCGATGGCAAAGGATCGGTGAATGCATTTTTGCATTTGCATTGCCCCCCCCCCCCTCGGGTGCACGGGGGAGGTATGACGTGGAGGTGGAGGTTCTTAACGCTTCGTCGAGTTGTCGGTTGTCGGTATGGAATTCCGATTTTTCTCCTTTTTTTTCTTTTTCTTTTTTTGTTCAACTGCACGTTTCCACCGAGCTGCTGCGATGGATCAGATGCAAAGTCCAGAATTCGTTTGAATAAGTGTTCCTTTTTTGTCGTTGACGTGTGCAGTACCGTTTTGTTTGAACGACTGCAGGGAACGAGCATCAGCAGCAGAAGCAGCGGGAACAGCTAGATCGACGACGAACAAAATGAAAAATGTTTCTTTCATCTCGTTTCCGTAGTTACTCCACGTTTCGTGGTTGATTCGCTGCACAAGTACGGTTAGTACAGCTGCGGCAGCATTTGGCGACCCTGTATTGGCCCGATTTCATTCTTTATTTTAATTTGATCGTACTCGCGTTACATGCACAAGGGTTGGGCACATTCCACAGTAGCTGTTGTTGGCGGATTGCCTTTGAAGCTAACGGAGTGAAATGGAAATGTATGAAAATGAAGGAAACCAATCTTAAAACGACCGTGCGCCAGCTAAAACCTTCTAATTGGTTCCTGTCGAAGCAGAACGACAATTTTATTTGCCATTCAGGGTAGGTATGAACCTGCATTTCGATTCAACTTTGCTTAATTTCGTAACAATCGGATATTGAAGCTTGCATGGTAAATGAGGAAACCCAAAAATTTTAAAAATAGTTGTAATAAATTGCTGTAAAAATGTTATTCAGAAATACCGTTGACAATATTACGCTTGATCTCGTAAAATCTTTCACTCATTCGGATGTGTCGCAGAGGGTGCATGCAAACAGTGAGTAAAGAAAGCGGAACCATTCAAAGAGGTAAGTTAAATAATCCCTGCTTTTTTTTTCATTTATTTCAAAACGATCCATTCCCCGCACCCGAACATTCACCCGGTCGCTGTGTCGCGTCCCACTTACTTGGCTATTTAACAATTACCGCCACGGAGCTGCTTCCATGTAGCTTCACACCTTCGGTTTACGTACACAGTTTCACATCCGTTTGGTATTCACTACTGCTCGTTAGTGTCCTTTCTTTTTTAACCTTCTTAGCTTAGCTTGTTAGAAACTGGCATCGTTTGTTTTTGTTTTTTGTTTTTTGTTCATTCGAAGTTTCTTGCATTTTAAGTATGTTAGTTAGGTATGAATCAAATCTAATGTACAAACAGAACCACTTTACGAAACCCCACGCATTGTGACAGTGTGGCTTCTACTATACAATACAAGGTCAACCATACGGCTCGCTCTTCGAACAATCCAATTCATGCTAAACTACATCATTCTAGGCAAAAAACTTATGCTCCTCTCCATCCATGCATATCGGGCGGAACAACTCATTCTCGGTAAGAGTTGAGAAATCATTCGTGCTAAAATTAGCTAAAATCGTACGACCAGCTTTACGCCTGCTTCCATTCCTCCGTCCCTTTACCTCTTTCTCTATCTATCGTTCTCTTACTCCCAAGCCTTATTTACGTTCGTTTTGAGCTTCGAGCTTTATTGTAATACTTTTTGGTTTTACGTCCTTACCAGCAAATCACATTACACATTCTGCTGCATAAGAGATAATGGCCTATAACATATTATTAAATGTCTGTAATTACAATATTGTACACCGATCTCATGACACTCCGTTGTACCAGCGTTTGAAAGTACTTTTGTTTGTGTTTGTTTGTGAATGTGTGTGTGTGTGTTTTTTTTTGTATTGACATTTTCCTTTTTACTAAAAAAACTAATTTCCAACCATGCCGGCCTTCATCGCGTTTTACTTTAATCGGCATCCAAACACACTCACACACACGCGATCCCATTGTTTCAATGTTTTAGCTAATTTGATTTTTCTGTATCGTTAACTACATTTGCTCACTCACATACTTTCTTATGCTTGTATTTGCCTGTTCGTCTCATAATACTTCCATCGTACCAGTAACTTGTGGTTTACCATTGAGCAACCGTTCGCTCGCTTCACCCTTTACTACACACGAACCTGCATCGCTTTATTCTGCTTTAGTTAGAAGAAGATGATTTTTAGTTAGTTTGCCGTATAGTGGAGTGTGTGTGTGTGTTAAGGTTATGGTTACGTTTAGTATTGACTGTGTGTGTTTTAAAGTGTTTTGTCCCATTTCGTTTGCCCATTTCTGGCTGTTGTTGTTAATATCAATTTTAGTTTAGGTTTTAAGGGATTACCGTTTGGTTTTTAGAATTGATGATTATAGACAAACAGAAACTTATAACAGATACATTAGTCTGTGTTATTTAAACTACACGTTACGTTACACCATTTGTTACACCGTTGACTTTGGTTGTTTGAAGCCTGTGCTGCTGTTGGCGTTTGGTGTTGGCGAAACACTGCTAAATACTTTGTTATACTTTTTTCACCTTTTTTACAGCATAGAAAGAGAGGTGTGGCTTAGGTTAGTAAAAACAAAAATCCTTCATGGAATATGTTTCATATGTACAGAGCATCAGTTGCGGTTGCATCAGTGTGGGTCAATTTTGTTTTACCGCTCAAGATTAAGTGAAACTCTTCGCCCGTTCTTTTTTCAGCTCTGCCTCTGTCCGGCTGGTAATAGGATGGAATTGTTTTAGTTTGTTGGTTGCTTTAAACAATAAAACAAAATTAATGCTGTAAAATAAACTACCTCATACGAGCTCTCTCACTAGATAGTAGAAAAGTGTAGCAAAAGATTGGAAGGATTTGGAAACATAAATCCCACCCCGGGGACCTAAGCGAGGATGGCAGTTTACAGCTCCCGGCAACCGAAGAGAAAACGAATACCATAAGTGTTTGTGTGCGGGCACGGACATCGATTGACCACTCTAGAGGGCAGTCGTTTGGTGGAGCTGCTTCACTTCCTATCAGAAACGGGTCGCGTGGTTGAGCAATCGACCCTCGCCGATCGTGGGCAGCCCACCGGTGGGTAGATCCTGCGCCGGATGGTTTCCACCATTGGACGCACCACCGATCGCGCTGTGTGGCAGCTCAGGAACCGTTTGAAGTAAGCTGGGCTGTGTGGGGTGGGTAAAGGTGAAGGTTTGTTTTTCATCATTAAGAGCGGAACAGTTTGCGTGCAGCGATGAAGAGTGAAACATTATTCGGAAGCGATCAGACAGGTCTGTTCGGTGACGTTCGGTGGGCTGGCATCGAAAAACGATTGTAAAGTACGCCGCTGGCTGTACTGTGCCATGTTCAGCGATGGTTTGGATGTGCCGGCCGCCGTAGGTTTGGGCGGTGGAATGGGTGGTGGCGGCGGTGGCAGCGGTGGCGGAGACGGTGGTGGTGGTGGAATGGTAAAGAACTGAAGAGAAGAAGAAAACAAAAAGCGAAAGAAAACACAAAATAGAACTAATATTTTGAAAATTAAAGTAAATGATGAACGACAAAAATGAAAATGTCATTTGATATTTTAAGTATTTTAGCGATTAAAGGTGTGTAAACATTTAAAATTGTATCCTGAACGGAGTTAAATAGAACACGCGAGCAATCAACCATATTGAGCAAGGTTTCAGCACCCATCAGCTTCGCTTAAAATGACTGTAAAAGATGACGGGATGACATTGATAATGGGATTTTCTTCTTGCCGGTGAATACGGTATTCATAGCTCCCTTTCTTGCGACACGTAATGAGATCAAACTGTCCACTCGATTCCAATTACTGCAGCACTCCAAAGCTCCTTATCTAAAACAACGTAAAAACGGCTAATAGCTTCGCTGGTCTGTAGTAAATGACGTACTAGCGGGAAGCAAACAGCGCGCGCCTGCACTGAAAAACTGAGTCCTGTTGGGCCAGCCTCAAAAAAGGTTCAATTAAGAGCCGTAAAAAACACGCACTCACACACACACACACACACACACACACACACACACACACACACACACACACACACACACACACACACACACACTGAAATGGCCTGAGAGCCCTCTCTGTTTTGTGAGGGAAGTTGAATGGAGCGTGTTCCAGCGCGCTTGGTCTAGGTTCAATCGATGTCGCCTGTCGTTCGATCGATTGGAGAGCGGGTAGCGCGGGCGTCCCACATCCCACCAGGGAAATCCCATTAGCCAAAGGACTCTTCCATCATCGAAAGACAGCTTAAATAAAAAGCAAACAAACCGATTCACACAGACACACACACCATCTACAAAGGAATATATATAAATCATTCGCCATCCGTCCGCAATCGATTCGTTTTCCACCTCCCCCTTTTCTACGGCCCTCCCGTTCAGCGCTGGCTGATGATTGTCAATTTACTTCTGCTTTTTGTGGTAACACTTAACTGTGGCCCTGTGTTTGACATTGGTTGGGACACTTGGTTTTGGAGAGATGTTGTTTGTGTGTGTGTGTGTGTGTGTGTGTGTGTGTGTGTGTGTGACCCCGTTAACCGGCATCTCGAGTTCCACGAGGCGCAGCCCCCGGTACGCCACCGGCTCGAGATATCCATTTGTGATAATGGTGCGGGTTTTCCGACATGGGAGGCTGGGAATGGGCGCTTTTGTGGAAACTGTCGACACAAAGGCGAACCTTTTTGCCGAAGATCAACCGATGTGACACCCGACGGGTGTTTGAGGCATCACTGTTTCACGGCTCGGAACGCCGGGAGTAGTTGCCGGTTGAGTAACAGTCTCATCGCTCTCTTTCTCTCTCTCTCTCGCTGGCTGTTAGAAGCGCCCACCGAACGGAATGCGGGAATGCCGAATGTGAAATGGAAAAGCCAAAGTCCGTAGATCAATCAATTTAAAGCAACAGTCGACTGTCGGGTCACACTGGCAAGCGGGATCAAGGGGGAAGGAGTTGACCGGAGGGACGCCCATCACACCCGAAACATGCCCTCCTGCGCACAGCGCACAAATCAAGACCTTCGTTCATTATCGGGCGAATGAGCTCATTTTTATCCGAGCCCGAGCGATACGTTCACAGGGGAAGGGACAGGAAAAGGGCCCCTTTCCCGATTTCACGGTTCCTCCTGCCAGCTCGTAATCGAACCAATAAGCCGGATTCGCTCGGTGATGTCCATTAGGGGAATGAAAACAAGAGTCTCGCTGAATTATCGGCCAACCCAAAACAGCCGAGGAATTGGATCGAGTTGGAAGAAGTTCACACAGGATGAAGCATCCCAATTCCACCGCTCGGGCGGTTTTTTTGGAATTCGATTCTAATCAGTTTCACCCATTACTTTAAAAAGTAGTTTCAGATACATTTCCCATTTCGGCTTTGCTTCGGCTGGCCGAGATAAGATGCGGTTCCAATTTATCACTCTCTAATGGGGTTTTGGCTTTGGGGTTGATTGGTTTGGTGTGTTTCATGATTTGCTAAATGTGTTGAAAAATGAAAAATAGCTTTTTAGGATTTTTGAGGTCAAAGAGAGAGAGACAGAAGCGTGCAAATGGACGCGGATGATAGCGTTTGGTAGCAGTACAAAGGAGAATTAATATTGCATAAGCAGCTTCTAGTAATGGATCATTATGACAATTCCACAAACGAACGCTGGTATCAATGGGAGAACGGTTTGAAAATAATTTACCATCGTGAAGGTCGGGGATAGTGCTAGCTCATGGTTTTTAATAGTTCAATCGTTAGCGTCTCCCTTCCTAAATAGCCAATAACAAAAGAAACTGTTTATCATTATAAAAAAACAAGTCATACTTGAAAGGAAATTTCACTAAAAAAAATAAACTAAAGTGTAATTGAAACCAACCAAACAGCTCGTTCAGCGCATTCCACTGCTCCAGTGCCGGCCACAGCAGCGTTCAGACTACAAGCAGCCGATCAATTTCCACCTTAAATCGTTTACTTTGTTCGCCACGCATCAAATTCCAATTGGAATGTTTCGCTGCTTCAACGGGGGAATTGAAAGAGGAAAATTAACTTACCGGTTCGTTGGCACAGTGCTGCTGGCCGCTCACCGGAAGCGAACCTCCGAACAGGGGCGGTGGTGGGTAGCGCTCCGTCAGCGACGGTTGGCCGGAATCGGGCGCCCTTTGAAGTGGTGACTGCACCGGCACCGTGTGCTGCTGCTGCTGCTGCAGCAGGTGTGCCCCACTGACCGGAAGTCCGGTGGCATGGGAGATCGGTATCGAGTGGCGGGGTGCATTCGTGTAGACCAGGTTGGTCGAGTGTACGCCCGGATGGTGCGCCAAATCGATCTGTTTCGAGCGTGGCGGTGAGGGCGAATTACGGTATCGACATTGAATTTAATACATAGTTAAGGGGAGAGAGCGAAAGAGAGAGAGAGAGAGGGCGAGAGAGAGAGAGAGAGAGAGAGAGAGAGAGAGAGAGAGAGAGAGAGAGAATAGAATTAGATGTTTATTTAAGCCTTTCAGTTCATTCCCGTTTGTATTCACCGCTGGTTTAAATGCATGAGCTCAGAAGCAAATTTGTTCTCCTTTTTTCCTCCCGATCACAGAAAATTTGAAACAGTGTGCCGCCCCATAAATATTGTATTGCTGCAATTCGGCAACCGTAATGCATAATCCTCCACTCTGCCACCCGCACACACACGCGAGCCCGCGCTGTTGCAATGGGGGATTGGCGTAATTTGCATTCGCAGCATAGCTCTGTGTCCCTGTTTCGCGGACCCGTTTGCAAAAGATTAACTACGTCCGCAGTTTTTGCTAACCACCCTACATCCCCCCCCCCCCCTGGGGTGGTAAAGGGAATGGAGGGAAACTCGTGCCAGGTAGGATACAAGTTTCTCACTAATCCACACTTTGCACTGCAGGCCAGCGCACATGCAATTGTATGCAGAACGGAAGGGTTAGAGGGGATGTTTTGCCGCCAGGATTAGATTTATCGCTCGTTCAGTTGTAAATGATTTGCAAATGAACATTTACACCCGATGGGTATCGGGGAGCGGTAGGTCCGGTAGCAGGTAGCATTGAAGGATTTAATGCAGCAAGCAAGCGCGTTGTTTCAGCATTGTGGCTACCAAATTGGGATGGGATTTATGGGCATAATATCTGCCGGTCCAAATTATGCACAAACTAATGGATCATAAATGTGTAATTAAATGTTTTGCATGGGAAAAGGTTGCAAGTGATTTTTCCGCGAATTGTAGCTTTGAAAGTTGGCGCTAAAGAATTGATCTTTGATTATGTGTAAAGGGATGATATTATTTGCCCGTTAAACAGGTGCAATTATTCATTACATTGACTTGTGGATTTTCGCTGCCTTTCATCAGAGTGGAATTTTGGTAATGAAATCATCAACGATATTCTTCAGTTTAGTCTGTAACAAATACGTCATAATGAAGCATTCGCTGAATAGCGAAGAAACAGACCGCTTACAGCAAGCAATTTCCACCATATGATTGTGAAATTGAATTATTACAGTCCTTCGTTGCACTAATTGGTTGGACTTTTCATCAGCATTGACTTAAAACAGACCCCGAACGGTAGCCCACAAATTGACTTTTGTTTATTAACCCAATTATGAACGCTGGGCATTAGTTGCTCATGCTAAACCGGGCTCACTTTCGATGCACGAAGCACTTAGCACTAAACTAACTGTGCCTTTCGTCAACATATCGGATTTTGGCCACAGCGAGGGTGAAACTTCCACATCAGCAGTTACGATCGCATATGCAATTAGCGATCGTTTCGGGCACCGTGCATCGAACTTTCTACTTTCTGGCCATTAATATTCTTTGCTTAGCGTGCAGCCCTTGCTAGCCTTTCAGTACGTTCAGCATCTCTGCCAGCTCTATTGTTTGCTGCCCAAGCCCAACCTTACCTGACACAGCAGTGACGCCGAGATCGCGCACGGATGCAAGCTCGCGCAAGGATTTGTTGATGAAATTTTAAATATTTCATTAAAAACTTTTCGCTTACCCACCTGATGGCACCCACCGATAGTATGCACGATGGCAAAAGCGCAAGGACGTAGCTACGCAGTCGGGTTCGCAGTCAAACGCACGCTAGCGCAGCCGGTGGCCGGAAGTGGCCGGAATGTCGAGTGTCACCTGGCCACCTGGTCACTGATGGGGGAAAATATGAAAACCAGCCGACAGAAATTCGGCCAAACGGGTCAGCGCAAAGGTCGCAGCAGGGCACCAGCCGCGTGTTTCCGCGTGAATGGTGGACAGCAACAAAGTACCACGGAAGCGACCCGTTTGGTGCTGGGACGGTCGGGACAAAATAATAATGTGCCTGGCAATGCAATGAATTTATGCTCGGGCAGCATCCGCTAGCAGGCCTGCTAGCACGCGAACCCGGAACGCACAAATACCAGCGGGATCGTGTGCAACTCGCCAGCGTAAGCTATGCAAAGTATGGGGCCAACATTTTCGGCCAACGTTCTCCCTGGAAGGTGGGGCACACTGTGCATTGCGTACCGTGCTGGGGGCGGTTCGAATCCCGAAAACTGTCCCCGTCTACCCCACGGGGACTTCCCGTGCGCTTACCACCCACTCACCACTAACGTCATCGTTTCGGTCTTCTCTTGATGGTAAAGGAATGTCCGGGAAGGTAAGACGGGACCGCGTGAGGAAGTTGCGAAAGGGCGTGGGAAAGCGGTCAAAGTCATGATTTGAATTTGCAAGCTATTCTTCCGGTCAACACGGCTTTTGCAGGGCTTTAGCGCGTGCAACTCCCCCGAGACGTTGCCGCCGTGTTCGAGCGGGACCCAGTCCCAGGCTTGACTGAAGTCAAGCGGCTGGACGTTCGACGATAGCAACGGTGCGGCGGTTCCGCCGGGGATGGCATTGTTTGGTCGCTAATGAGAAATTTGTCCAATCAGATGTGAAACGATTGAGCGAACGGTGGCCTAATGTAAAGGCGCACTCCGGCACTGAAATGCTATTGGGTTTGGGCGTTGTTACGCTAATGATCGTGTCCGTTTTGTGTGCCAAGAGGGATAAAAAGTTCGGTCCCATTGGATGGCGCTGTGATCTAACAGCGGTGGGCACAAGGCGACAGTGTTTGGAGCAATTTTTCGTGGAATCTTTCACATAAAACAATGTAGCTTACAATACGTACATCCAAACTGAGTTGAAATAACATGAAATAGGTTTCTATTAAGAAGAAGCATCTGACAAGCACTGTATTTTTCTAGAAAAAACTGCTAACGTAAACAAGTAACATTTCAGTAACAATTCTTCTGTAGAAATCGACCTAAGTTTTCCCCATTTCATGCGTTCTACGTATGAACATTTGCATACATTTGGGCGCCAGTGCGTACCGAGAACAAAACGCACCCACAGCGTACTGCTGTATCGGTAACAACGAAATTTGGACTCCAATTCGGTGAATACCAAGCCCATCCTCCATTCACAGTCACAAAATCAATTCCATCGTCCAGCTTTCACTTAGCTTCGCCCAGAGCTGATTGCTGTCCGGTGTCTCTTCTCAGTGCCAAAGTCAATGCCACCTACTTCTCCACCGCACCACGGTGGCCCATCCCAACCGGGCACACTCAGCGGTATGCGAATGGCTCAATTCCAGCGTTGCCCAAATTGCCTCGATTTGGGCCCCACGGGAGACTTACCTGGGCGTAGATCGTTGGCTCGGACCGCTTGATGTCGGACTGCCGTGGACGGCCGAGGGTAGCACTGACGTACATCTGCGGCTGGCCGGGATTGAGCTTTGGCATTCCTCCAGCACCACCACCGCCTCCACTTATCGAAAGATCGGCATAGGTCAAATCGTGCTGCAAGTGGTGTTAATAGTGGGGGAAAAAGAGGGGAGAAAAATAAATAAACTCACACTCAAGCAGTTCCCTTTTTGCAATGTTTGACAAGCTAGGTTTTGGTCCGAAAGGGGGGTCGGACAGACCTTACCTTGTGACCATCGCTTCCATATCCACCGACGATGGGCGTCGAAATGATGGTACCGTGCATCGGGATATAGCTCTGACCGTCGGACGATGCCACCGGGTAGACGTTCTGTTGCATGCAGTTCTGTTGCTGCTGCTGTTGCTGCTGCTGCTGCTGCTGGGCGTCCCTGGCAAGGGCGTAGAACGCGCGCGTATCGTAGGTAGCGGCGGCTGCACTCGGTGGCAGCAAACCACCGCTCTGCTGTTCCGCCATTGCGGCCGTAGCGTAAAGCCGTGGGTGGGCCGCATTGTTCAGCCACTCGAACGCTTTCTCGTCTTCTTTCAGCAGGTGCAGTAGTTTTGCTGCAAAATTAGAGAGACTGAAACTTATGGCAAAAAAAACACGGAAACCAAAACAAAATCCACGCACGACTCGGGGATCTTGCCCGTACCCGTACCTTGGGGAATGATGTCCGGGTTCTTCTCGATGCTGTCGATGCTACCGTTGCACTGTTCCCGGGCCAGATCAGCATCCGGGATCGATTGGCTAATGCCGGACGCGTCGTTCGTTGACATGTTGCTACCGCAGTCCCGATCCCGGCCAGCCGACCCGCGGAGACGCGTCACGCACACGATGATCGAGGCGATCGAGATGATGGCGGCAACCACTCCGAGCAGCGTGCCGATGAACGGTTTGATCTGCAGCAGTGCCGGTGGGTAGACGAGCGACAAATCTGTGGAACGGAGACCATACTGTAAGGTGGGGACCAAGTTTAAAAGTGGACCCAAATGAGCCGTTGCTTACCGGTTTGCTTCTCGGGATTCTTTAACGTGAACGCCTGCAGATAGGTGGGATCGCTCGAACCTTTCGAATTTTTGGCAGTGAGTATGATGTTGTACCCTACGCCCGGCTCGAGCCCTTTCAGATCGAACGCAGGCGAGCTGCAGTAGATTGGGAACGAGAAGGAAAATGACACGATATTAGTAATATTTAAATAATCAATATAATACATTTTCATGGACAACTGATTGTTTGCCCTTTTGTTGATGCATTTGAGTTGGAATCAATAATCAATATTAAACGCACACCAACAGTTTATCCCATTCCGCGACCTCATTGATTCAACTGCAGCGGCACCGGTTCGCATGAAAAGCACCATCAAGCACCAAAGCAACCCGATCCTATTCATCACCGAAGTCAGCAGCCCCGAGCACCCGGAGCCAATCAAAAAAGGCCGCCTACTGCGGATGCAGAATTCACTTAATGAAATGCGCGCTTCAGCTGCAGTGCCGATAATTACCGCCGGGTTCGATGCGAACCGGCATCATCCGACCGAACCGAACCGTTCGCCATTGTTCCGGCTAATTGCACCGGAAACCGATTTCATGGGTCGTGTCAATTTCCCACACTGCCACGCTGGTGCGACGCAATGCACGCGCGCAAACGTTTAAAGAAATACGGCAGTGAAATGGATGGAGAGAGAGAGAGAAAAAAAGTTGATGACCTCGCTTCGCGTGTCAAGCGCCTGGCGGACAAACAACACTCGCCGATGGAAGAGTCGCGTGGGACAACTTTATCGTACTGCCCCGACTAGGCTGCCGATTTAGCTGCCCAGGCAGCGGACGGGACTGGGGTTAATTTTTAACGCTTTTTTTCCTCGCTATCCCCATCGACCTGTGTGTCCGTCCTTTCGCTACGCCGTTTTTATTGACTTCCGTTGTTCATCTTTCGCTTCTCGCCCTTTCCCGCAAATTGACCCGACATTCCCTCGACCCTAATTAGCATCGAGTGGGTGAAAATGCGTGCATCCATTAGCGTCTGCAGTGGACGCGAATCGCAAAGGGACCGGAAATGGCCAAGTTCTATGTTAATTAGCTTTCGTGCATTTCCTTCGCCTCCTCGTCGGTGGTTGTTCCGCACGCGCTTACCACACCGGAGCGCTGTGGCATCGGGCTAGGATGTTGTGTAAGAATTATTTACATCTTTCTCGGTTCCTAAGCTTATTTGCGCGTCTTACGCGTCCGTCGACGGGAGTTGGCAAGGTGCAAGAGCGCAACCGAACGCACGCAAGTAGAAGAAGAAGGAGACGCGCAACATTTTCATCATCGCAGAAAATGTGGAACTTTTTAATTAACTCCTTGGCACTCCTCGGTCCGGCAGGTCGTGGCAGGGAGACTAAATTTTAAAATTCTTCCCAATTTGAAGCGCCAAATTCGCACCGCTCCACTGCCGCGCTGGAGCAGGCGCACAGTGAAGGCGTTACCTTCACTGGTGGCGTTTGCCTCCGGGCGGACGTTCTTAAAATTCAGACATTTCGCGCCAGCCGGATGAAAAACGATTAAAAAGTAAGCTTTCAATTAGGCTGAGTTTTTGGTGAAAGTTAGAAATTTTGGTGAAACGAAGCGTAAAGTGGAAAATTGCACGAGAAGTGGAAGAGTAGCTTGGTAAACAATTAGAACTAAAATGTTACCTTGTGATAAGCGCTATTGAGCGTAGTGGTTGGAACACAGTTATTTGTCACCTTCGCTCGAAAGAATCAGAAACATGTATCGAACGCTGCGGACTTGTGATGACTTAACATAGAGCAAAGTAAAGGGGCTAGGCAGAAGATCCTGGATTAGCTGTGGCCGTTCGCTTATTTTTATAGGGTAGAAACATTGAGTTGCACTTGACTACGACTTGGAGGTGTTTTCGCCAGTATTATTAACTCCTTATAGATGGTCTACAACCCAGACAATCCAAGAACTTATGCAATTATTGACCTCTTGACCTCTTGTTACATCTGGTGCATGGCGTAGTCACCCTAACATTCTTCCACTGCTCGGGTCATTACCTTCAGATCGGCTAACAAAGAGAGATAAGTGGAACCATAGCTCAATGTGATGCTTAAGTTTATTCAATAATGGTTGTTAGCCGATCTACATATAGTTGGTTGAAAATACCGAAAATAGTTTTGATAATTTTAACTAAAATTCTAAAACTTTTCGGTATTGGTATTGGTGCGAGTGAATTTTAATACAACTCATCATAGTTTCTATAGCCGAGGGAAGCAGTTCATCCCAAATATCCTGCCGCGATAGAGGAAAGTGAGACTATATCTCACTTTTATAGTACCAATACTCGTACCAATAGACGAGCCCCAGAGACATCGACAGTGTCCAAATCTGACGAAATCCTTTTGCAAGAGCAGCTACTACGAAGAGCTAGTTAAGCTGTACGGCCGGTTCCGGTGGGCTGGGCATGTTATACGCATGTTAAACCGAACCACTCAGCCCGAAATACTTGGAATAAAAATAATCATAAATATAAACCCAGCAAACATACAAAACGTTTATGGAATAACTTATCTACTTTAAGAGATAAATTCACTACTCTTGGTTTTACTCTGTTTTGTACATCGTAACAAAATACTTTTTACATTAAAATTGGATCTTAGCGTTACGTATAGGTCTCTTCTCAAAAATAATCAAATTAGCTGTCTAGTTTGTTAGCCTTTTGCCATGATCATTAAATGAAAGAGCTTTTATGCCGAAATCTATCAAAATTTAGCTTTCTCCATACTTCTGGAAATTAATGAGCAACCAGATCGCGAATGAACATTAATTAAATCATTACGGTGTTGCGCCTGTTTTGCAAACGATGTTACCGGTTTGTCCGTACTGTAGACGATCCGTCTATCCAAGAAAGGGTTATACAAGACACCCACAAGACGAGCACCATACCATTAGCACATTCGCAATGGCTATTGAAGGCTCAGCTGAAAATGCTACGGCCAAAGGATATTTATCGCCACCGCTTGCAGAGCTGAAAGCTGTCGTAAGGCATTATGCTGGATCATTAATATAAAAAAAAATCCATATACAATCAACTTAACGCGCTGCACCCGTATCGCTTACTCTCTGCCAGCGCGCACGCCAACGATCGCAAAGTAATGCTAATCCCAAATCGATGCTAATAAATTTTAATTGCCTCACTGTTGTAGCCGGCTGCACGGCCCTCCCCCCGAGCTGCCCGGAGTTTCTGGACTGTGTTTCGTCTCGGATTTTCGCTTCGCGATGCTTGCGCCCTCCCTCGCCGCCACTTTTCCAGCGGCATCAATTAATTTTAATTGGTTCACTCCACAACCCTACAAATCACAATCGAAACCGTTCGCGGAGGCTGAAAGGAGGGAATATCGCAAGACTGCCATTTTGCGCTACCGGATTGCCATCGAAAATAGTAAGCAATTGAACGCTGGTTGCAGCTGTGGTAAGTCATCATTTCCCTATTTCGACGAGAAAATGGAGAGAACGAGACAGGGAGAGCAGGAGCACGAACTAATGGTGATCCTCCGTTGGGGGAATATTGAATGGAATGCAAAACTGTGCCGCAAAGTGTGCCATTTAGCATGGCGACGAGCAGGCGCGGCCAGTACACCCCACCCCGCCCGGCCGTCCCCCGGTGCCGGTATGCCTTGGTGGTTTTGATGTCTGGAGGGGGAACGTGCCCTTATTGTTACTTTAAGCGCTCAACCTCGCTGCTATTTAGCCATGGTACTCACGTTGATTTAATCGAAGTCATTTGCTGCCGGCTTCCGATCACGTACAGCTCGATCTGGAAGACCTGCGGCAGCCCACCGTCGTAGCCCTCCAGGCACTCAATCTGCAGCATGTCAAACGTCTGATTCAGTATCGTGCAGTTCGACAGTGGGTCCGGTTTTCCTGTGCGTGGGTCGGTGGGTGTGGTAAGAAAATTGAAATTAATAATGGTGTTGTTGGAGGGAGAGAAAAAAAAACCAAGCTGGAACGTTATGAATGGCAAAGCGCTGCAAATTGGCAGCGGCAAAGTGACTGTTTACTGCATGCTCTCTATAGGTTACAACGTGGCTAAGTTTATTTGCTGTTCGCTGTTTGATATTCGTAAAAATTGGTACAGTTGAAGGATTTGGCGATTTGCTTTGGGTAATTCTATCTTTACTTAATTAATAATAATAATTCAATAAAATAGAAATCATAGAAGAATCACTATTTGTACACTTATTTATTGAAGTATGGTGGGAAAACTTTATATAAATAAAGTAACTTTATAGGAAAAGAAAGCGATCAAAGCAGTGCAGACAAAAAACAAATGAAAGAACAAATCATGCGATTCATCATCAAACCGATGCCCCAGCTTTACACGAAGAAAACTCACCTGCCGGTATGAGATTGAACAAACAAGGTTCCGTTTGGGCGCCAATTTCGTTCCGTCCCCAGCACAGCAGTGTTCCGTAGTCCTGCAAAAAAAGAGGTATGGAAATGAGAAAATATGCTCCAGTTAAAATGAGCTGACGAGCCAGTGACGAAACCGTTCCAATCCTGCTCCGTAATCGATTTTTGTGCAAAAATTATACACCAAAAAACCCAAATATGGAACAGAATGCAGGAAAGCAAAAGGAGAAAGAAACAACAGAGCAAAAAAAAAACAAAACCCACGGACAAGAAGAATGTGATTCCCCACCCCACTGCCTTATCTTGGAAAGGATCAAAAGTTTTCACTCTTGCTGCCTTATGCTCACGGAGCCACGAGTCGGCTGGAGAAACACAGCACCAGTATCGGAACCGAAAATCGAATATCAAACCCGATGGCCCCGTGCGCTCGTTGGGTAAAAACGATGAGCAAAATAATGGGCAGACGGTGAAAATTGGAAGCTCTGCTCCCTTCCCTTTGTCACTCTTCGCCTGTACCGGACGAAGAGTTTTTCCCCACACGTAACGTGGTACGGCATGGAAATTGGAGATCAACGAAGGATGATGAAAAATGAAGGGCTTTGACGTGATTGACAGAAGGCACTGTCGTCGGCCGAAAGGTACGGTTAGCACCGATGGGGTGTGTGTATTTGTGTGTGTGTGTGCGCAATATGGATAGGAAATGCTAGTAGTGCTGAACCATCCCGGGGACAACCTCCCACGAGAGGGGTGACCGAAATAGGACGACGCATCATTTGCAGTTGCTCGGAGCTGATGAAGACGTATGACCGAAATTGTCATTGGGCTGGCTGATAAATTATCTTCCGGCGTTTGGCGGAACCGTGGCCGAGCGAGAGGGGGAGGGTTTGGTGATGGTGTGGCATGGTGATGGTGCCGTAAACGGGAATGTAAAGCGCCAGCGAAAGGGGTTAAACCACATGCGGAATTTGTTTTATTGACTGTTTTGATTGAACGGTTGCGCTGTACAGTGATGAAAAATGGCTTTGGTGGATAAACTAATATTTGATTGAAATCATCCTATCAATGGGGATCCTTGGTACAGTGCGCCCATGACAAGATGAAGATGAAAGATGTGAAACAATTAATACTTAAGGTTACGACAGCTGATGAGTGACTACTTTGTATTGTATTATTGATTATTAAAGTGGTTTTAACTGTCGAGCAGCGTGCACCAATCGGATTAGTTAGTTTTCCAATTAGCCTAAAAATTGACTTAAATTAATAAATAAAACCGCAAGCTCTTTGTCGGCTGTTATTCACAAAAACTACCAGATTAAATAGAAAAGCAAAAGTTATAGCAGTAATGAAAACATTTCCATTTTAGTATCAACGTTTTCAATTCAACAAGAAACAACAAACGCCATTATACTCAACCCGGATAAAACATGAAATTAAAACCACATCCGGATAGTCGCAAATAGCTTCATCACCTGCGGCACAACCATCAAAAAGAGGGCCCATTTTTTTGTTGTTGCTGCTTTGGGTTTGGGCACATTAAGGGACTGTTTTAAAATCCTCGATATCCAAACCGCTTGCTGCGGAATAGAAACAAAAGTTAATGAATAAATTATGAACATTCGGTGCGGTGCGCGAAAGCTCTCGTTCCATTGCTCTCGATCCCATCTGGGAATAATTTGTCCATGCCCTGTCGTAGCCTTGAAAGCGTGCGAAAGGACGGAATGTTCGTCTTGTGATACCGATTTTTTTTGTGTGTAAAATATCTGTATTTTCCCACCACGAACAAGAAAAGCACACACAAACACACACACACACACACACACAAAGCACTTCCTTCGATGGTTCGAAAGATGAAGGTTCGGAAGGGCGGATACAACAAAACTTGGTGTTTTCATTACAGCAAAATAATAATAGAACGAAAAATAAAACCCCGTGGTAAAAGAAAGGACAGTTTCCAGATAGCGTAATCAGTGTGATAGCGGATGAAGAATGTTTGGGTCGCTTCAAAGGAGGGAAAATGCTGAGAATGATCCATGGGATGGAAAACGGGAAGGCTCCCTAGCGAGGGCCCTTTCCCCCGATGCAGCCCGAGTGGCCGGTGTGTTTGTGAACACCCTCATAATTACAAAGGACTTCATTTTTCGGGTGCCAACGGGACGGATTTCTCACCCGGGCCCACGTGAAGGGGCTTTTTTTTTCGCGCGTGAAAACCCCGGGAAAACGGATAAAGAATTTAAACCTCCGCTAGGGAGACATAGCTCACACGCGCTCGGGACCGTGGCGTAAATTGTGCGGCCTTGTTTGGCGAGCGGGGCCTGAGCGGGGCTTGCTGGCGGGACTGTACAGATCGGCTAAACCGTTGGTAACGGCCAGTTGTAAACAGGGTTTCGGAGAAGGATCTTTATCAAAGCCTCCGAAGCCCGGAGACGGACCCGATGGGCGATGAGCCGCCAGCAAAGCCGCCGTCAATCTTCCATTCCGGTGGTAATCGTTTTCAATCCCTTTGGTAGAGTTTCAACAACAACAGCGATTGCAGAGAGAGAGAGAGAGAGAAAGAGAGAAAAGGAGAGAACGTGCGGTCATGTGCTAGAAGGAAGCGTGACAGGTCCAGAAGGACCATGGCTTGGTTGAAAGCCTTCAGCACTCGTGTCGCGAAACGAGATCTAATCCAGCTAGCGAGCTGGAAAGAAGAATGTAAAAACACACCCCAAAAATAAACAAAAAGAGACGCTAAAAAACAAAACGGCCCTAAACATTCCGCAGGATTTCGGTTATCAGCGATAACCGGACTATCGGACCCGAACCGTACTCGCGGGGCGTTGGGTTAGAAAGGCGAATCAATGGCACAAAAACAAGCCAACAAACCCTAGGCACCCGTTTTGTCGCAAAACAACGGAATAGATCCAGAGGAAGGCGTTTTTTCTGGGTTTTCCTCCCCGCAATTGGTCACCATAACACCTAACCCTTGTGCTTGGCCGAGGCCAACAGCTTTGTGAAGGGTTGCCGAGGTGTAAACAAGAAATTATGATAATTGAAAACATAATAGGTGTCGGTGTTGTCGGTTTCTCGGCACGTGGTAGTTGTACCATGGGTTGATGATTATTTTCCACTCACTGCTCAAACAGACCCCGTGCGGTCGCTTCTGAGCGAGAGAGAGAGAGAGAGTGCGAAAGAAAAATAAGGATAAAACAACCGGATCCATGTGCCAACCCCTAGAAAAGGATTTTCTTTCACTGTTTGATATGCCTTTCTTGTGCCCCCTTTTCCATGCACCGACCACAGGGGTTACAGCACCGTGCAGGAGGCTTTTATCGCGCGTGTCAAAGCGAAGGCCTGTTTGGCGAAGTTGGTTTAATCCATGCCTTGTAGAGTGCCACGACCACGGTTCCCCGGGAAGTAAAGTGTCTTGTTTTACACAAAGACGGCGTGTTTTTTTCCCTCCTCATCCGTTTGTGTTTTTTTTTCTTTTCCACCGAATAGCGTCTTTAAAAGCCTTTTGAGAGTGGGAAAAAGAAGTGTTGAAGCATTCTGTTGCGTTGAAGTGGAAAACATTACAGTAGTATGACGAATGGAAGGTGTTAGTTTCGCTGCTTTCATTGGGCGACAATAGACAGGCAGGCTCATTTCGGAAGTGCATTGTGAGCGTGGTGCATACTAAGCAAACAGAAGATTAAAGACAAGCTAACGACAATTAAAAAGAGTATAGATAGCGTAAATATTTGGATAAAGCTACAAAATCACTTTTAAATACACTTTAATTTATGCTCAAATATTTTAAGCTTTTTCTCCATCCTTCTTACACTTACATTTCTCCCAGAAAAACCATTGCTTATACTAAATTGCACCATTCCTACCTTTTCCGTCACCGGCTTAAAGTGTGCCACACTCTTGGTCCGATCGCTCAGCACCTCCGAGGCGGGAATGTCGAGACTCTCCGATACGGAGGTGTTGTACTTCCAGGTGAAGGTGACGTTGCTCGGGTTCGCCTCCAGCTCGCACACGATCTTCGCCAGCTCATTCCGGCCCACGTTGTACGTCGTCACCAACCCAGGTCGACAAACGGGAGCAACTGTAATGGGGGAAAAATGTAAAAAAAACGTGAGCAAAAAATACCCTACACAAACCGGGTCGATTTAGAAAGTACTTTAAGGAAGGAAGTAGACGCTCAGTGCATAAATTGTGCACCAAAAAGTGTGTTCGGGGGGGTGAGTACACAAAATTAGAATTATTATCGGATCCGATCGGAACAGCAGACCTTGGAATTCACTTTCGCCACAAACAACAGACTACAGGCCTGACGGTCCCTTCCTACGAACAGTTCTTAGTGTGCGTGCATGGGTGTATGCAAAAGTGGCCCCCATTGCAAACGCCTCGCGAAAGAAGGTGTGAAGATGAACCGTTTGCACCATTTGCCTGATTGGGTATTTAGATTCCGGCCGAGTAGGACCACTTTGCATTGGCAATGCGAGTATGGGGCAGAAGGCGCTACCTCGAAAGCTTGAAATGAAGATTTTTTCCCCGGATAGCAGCGAGCATTTCCTTTCGCTTTCGGCAGCGTGAGGGTTTTATGTACTTTTTTTTTCTTCTTCTTCCGGTCAAGTCAGCCGACGCCCCTCCCCAATGTGCGGAGGAAGGCACTGCTATCGGTTCCATCGGTTCGTAAGACAGGCGGAGCGTAGCGTAAGCAAACGGTTCGTTCGTTCGTTTTCCGGACTTGAAGGCTGAGGCACCTGCACGTGCAGTACCCGGGTACCGGTCGCGATAGGGAAAGCGAATGAAATCGTCGATAAGTAGCAAGCGGTTAGGCAGCGGCTTATCGCACACCATCCAATTCCTTTCCGGGGCAATTCCGTTTCTCCTCTCGCTAATGGTGCCGAGTGACGGGGGGGGGGGGGGGCAAAGGAATGGGGGATTAAATTTAGAAGGCAGATGCCTGGTAGCATCGATATTATTCAATTACCGAATGCACGATGGGAAACTGATGCGGTCCTGCCAGATTTCGGACGATTCCTTTGCTCCCAGCGGAGTTTGCTGGGGGGAGGGGTGAGGATTTAGAAGTGGCCAGTACTGCCGCAACAAAGTATGTGTATGTATGCGGGGGGGAATCGAACAACATACAGTGAGATAAGAGAACGAGGCAGAAAAAAGCAATACTTGCATTAAAAATAAGCAAAAAAACAAGGGAAACTCCCTTAAAAGCTAAGGGAAAAGCTCCGCTCGGTTCTGGTGGGATTTTCAATTACCGGCCAAAAGGCGTGCTGGCACGTCGTCGATAACCCAGGGCATTGGAGATGGAGATTTTATCCACCAAATGGCCATCCAATAGCACTTGGTACTTAATACACCTCAAACCCCGCCTTGTAAGCGGCAGCATTTCACCCACCCCCCGAAAGTTGGTGGAAAGCGTTTTAATTGAAAAGTAATACTCAACGCTCGTTACTGGCTGGCTGGCTAACATTTTCACTCGAGCTGAAAGGGAGAGTTTGTTTTTGCGCTTCGGTTCAATTAGGCATCGGCCCGGCAGAGGCAGATAGAGAAAAGAATAAGCGCAACGGATTAAACTAAACTGTTTGGGAAAAGTGTGAAAAAGTGTAGGGTGGAAACAGCAGGAACAAAAAAAAATCCAAATGGATAGCGAAGGGGGAATGTTCCTTAGGACCCGCGTTCACGTTGACTTTCTAATCGAAAATGATTTGGGTTTAATGTAGAAATGATGTCGATCTTAATGATCCAATTAGATGGTTTCAGCAACATGCGCTGGGGGGCAACATCCTAGCTGCCCGGCCCATCGGGTTCACTCACACTATTCGCTTTATCGAGTTATAATGAGTATTAGCGCAAAATTTAATAAACTTTAGGGTGTAGCTTTTTTCCGAGAGCTGCATGAAGCAGCCCCGCAAGGAAGGGAATGGTCTCATAGGGCCAGCGTAGAAAAGCGTGCTTTCGCTCCCTGGTGGGTAATTGTACTGACAGTGCCCGTGCTTTTGCGCACAGCAGAGAGAGAGAGAGAAGCCGGGCGGTACCAAACTTTGTTTTGATTTCATTAGCTCGCTCGAAAGGATGCTGTCAGGAGTGAATGAGGGTGTAGTGATTGTTTAAAAATTAAACGAACAACTTTTTGTAATCCTTTATGAAAATCTCAAAATGATACGGGCCACGCTCCCCGCTAATGCGCTGAACGCGGTGGTAGCACATCATTGGCAAAAGGTCGGTAAGTTGGTTTGAAAATCGACGAAGGTTATGATTTTTGAAATAGGTACGAATTAAAAATGTATGCCGTGGTTGACTTTGTGCATGATTTAATGAAATCGAAATGATTTGATTAAAGGTTAGGCAACAAAAAAAAAGTTTGACAGTTTCAGGATGCTTTCTGAAGAGAGATTGAGCCATTTTTCAATTGTTATAGAGAATAACAATAGATCGAAAAGAATGGTTACAGAAAACTGTTAGATAAATGTTACACATACACAGACATATTGGAAGTAATAAATGAAATGAAATGAAATAACAAATACTAATATCATCATATATATCACCTGAGATACATCAAAGGTAGATCGTTCAAGGCGCCAACCATTTAAGAGCTTTCAAGAGCGCTTACTTGTTGAAGAATGCTTTTTTGTGGGAATGTGTAATATTGCGACATAAGTAAAAAAAAACATATAAGTATAAGTCAGATAGTTTAAATGATGGTTTTAACCTGACCATGACTTCTTTGAAAATATGATTTTATAACTTCTGTAACGTAAACATTTTCATGTGATGTTTCGAAGAGTAAAAGGAAGCTCCAAAAATAGTCCAAGGCTGTAAATATCTTAAAATGTAATCTGACACAAACGTTAATCCCAGCTTTTTCCTCTTTCCCTTGAAGCAGTTGCAGTGTCAGTGACCGATTCTCTATATTAAGAGAGCAGCTGCATGGAAAACACTTATCCGCACCGTTGGCCACACAATCGTTCCCTTCGCTGAACATGGAATCAGCACCCCCCTAGCTGATGGGCTCATTTCTGTGGAGAGAGGTGGGAAGCAGTTTGTAACAGTAGTAGAAATCCAATCCATATCGGTTAGCGTAATGTAGCGAAGGGAGATGATTTCTTTTGTTTTGCTTGCCTTCCAACTCGCGCGAGTGAGAAGAAGAAAACATCAGCCAAACAGCACGCAAGCCGTGTGTTGGGTGCTAAATTCCCTTTCATTCACGCTCTCGCCCTTCACGTGGGTGCCGTGTTAATTCAATCAACTTCCGGAAGCTGGAATGCTATGGTAGCCCAGTTTGTGTGCACGCTTCAGGCCATGGGGTTGCTTGCAAAAGGGGTTCCCATTATTGCTCACCGACAGCACACACACACACACACTCGGTACGCTGAAACGGATACGGGGCCAAAGAATGGTACGCCTGATGAGGATACCGTTGGCACGGGAATGCCACCCCTGATGGGATGCTTTGCAGAGGATATTGCGCTGACTTCCGGCTCTGGTGCTTCCCTACCATCTTCGCTCCACACCGGAACAAATAGAATCAGCTCCGAAATCGATCCATTGTCACTGTGGCATTACTGTGCAGGCGGCGGTGGCGGCTGCTGCTGCTGCTGCTGCTGTCGTTGGGCGATAAAATTGATTGTTTTCCTTCGCATCCCCAGTAATCATTATTTTCATCCCGTGCCGTGCTGTGAGCGGGCTGTGTCGGTTGCGCCACTCCTTGTTGCGCACTGGCTGTGCGACACGAGCGTGTCGTCACGTTGCACAGCTCGTCAAGCAGAAGATAGGGCTAAAGGGGGAAAAAGGAGCAAACGTGTGCTAAATTTTTCACACCCACCACACGACCAACGGGGGTGTCATGCGTGTTCCCTTAGGGAAGAAAGCCACATGTCAGCGCTTGATAAGCGCGTAGCAGCGCGTCCGTTTTCTTCGGGCGTGCCCGTTACTGGGGTAGTGTTTGAACAATAGTGGAGGTTGACTTTCAAAAGTAACAGTAAGCCTCGGCCGTCCTTGTGCCGAGGCTGGTGTGATAGATTGACCATCTGGACCATATGGTGTTACGTTTCCTTTCTTGCTTTGCTTGCATGGTGAGATGGCACACGGTACGGTACTATTGCACTCACACTATATTGGGTTCGGTTAACAAGCATATCGAGAGAGGGGAGTTAATTTTTCATACCGCAAGCAAAATATTTCCACGTGAAAAGTTATGAAAACCCATAAAATGCCAACAATACCATCGTTTGGCTACTTTGCGCCACTGCCATCGCCACTTGAAGCGTGATGTGAAAATTCCGCCCACTTGGGCATTAGTTTGTGATTTTTATTTTCCACTCAATGAGCAAAGTCAACGCAAGGAAGAAGGGGAAACAATTTCTAGATGAAGCGAAGAGCTGCAGCGATGTTATGCGGCGGTTTGCGATAAACTTACAAACGTTACGGCTAACCGTTGCGAAGCCAAAGTATGACGGAATTGAGTGCAAAAAAAGGGCAAAGATAAAACGGTGGGATTGCTTTGGAGAAGGATTTTCTGAGAAAGGTAACAGCCAGCTATACAATCCTTAAGTATACGTTTAAGATTTATACGGATTTTTTCAATCCTTTCCATTTGAGATGAAAATCAATGGACTGAAAAGTGCTGCGACAAGCGCAATGTCAAGTACGTATGCAGTGAGGAATGTTTTCAGCTTAATGTAGTTCAACAAAGTATCGCTTTTTGCCATTTTAACATGAAACTATGCTGAGTTTTTCAACATCAAAAATAAATAAATAAAAACCTTTTTTCTTACGCTTCTTGTTTTGTGGCATCTGTAACCAAAAGAACCCCTAAGACGCTCATCCTTAAACAACTACCAAAAAAAGAGGAAGTACAAAAGAAAGTTCACCATTGCAAAAAGGGACAGATGAATTGTTAATTCACCTCCAGATGTCTTAATTTCTGCGTGACATCGGTTGGTGTCTTCTTTTTTTCTTTGCAATGCTTTTTATCGCGCGACACCTTCCACACCTTAACGGGGAGACATTGTCACACCGTCGCTCGACGAGAAGAATGGAAGAATAATTTCATTTCGGTACCACGCACGCACTGCCAAACGGCACACGGCACAAATGATGCGGGCAGCGCCCGGATGCTAGGCACACATTTCCACACCACTGTCGCAGGCTGCAAGAAAAAGGTCCCATTCTCAGCGCTGGATGGATGGATTCCTGCCATCACCCGGCGCAAAAACAGCAACGGAAGCCAACACCGAAACGAAATGCTGCCGCTTTTTGTGGCTTCGCCTTCACAGGAAATGGGTTCCTTTTTTTCTTCTTCTTCCTTACTCACCGGGATCACGACAAAACCCGTCTCCGAGGCTTCTTTTCGCAAACATAAATCCATCTCAAGAGTCGCACCGTCGGTGTCGACCGGTAGACATCGCCTCCTGCCTCTGCCTGCCGGAACGCCAAATGGTGAACGGAAGCTGATGCTATCAAAATTAAAATTCCACGTTAAACTCACACCAGCCACACCACTACTGGGGCCCGGGCCGGAAGAAGCGTCTCGCATCTCAGGGCTTGTTTTTTTGCTCGCTCTTTCGCTTTCTGCCCGTGAGTTCCACTCTCGATTGCGAGGGGCGCTAAAGGCTACGCGGGGCGATGGGCGTGTGGTCGACCGTAAGTCGATGGTCGTTTTGATGTGAAATAGTCGTCGTCGTCGTCGTCGTCGTCGTCATTGGAACGCACCAAAGTCTTGCCGAACCCACCCGAAAGCCGGGTACCATCGCCAGGGCAGGACAGGTGGCTGTGTCGGTGCGGTCATCCAAAGCCGGACTCCCTTACCCTTATCCTAGCGCCGCGGGAGAGATAGATTGTAGCTCCAGCGAAAGGGCCCCGTAAGCATCAAATAGAGACGATCCTTTTTAACACCACAAATCTAATTAAGAAACTCACTGAAGCTTTCAACGCGCTTTTCTTTTTGGACGCTACATCGGTCTGCCCGGGTTTGGTGGAAAATGGGCGAATGAAATGGTACATCCTAGAGCACGCCAAGCACGGACAGTGTTGATGGTGGAGGAGCAAAATGGACGAAAATTGTGTCTTCAGAAAAAGTGTACCATCAAGCGAAGAGCGGCGACACTCTCGTACTTTGAAGTGGCACGATAGAAAGGACCGTTGCGCAGGAACAGAAACCCCCGTGCGTAACGAACGGTTCTGGTTGATCCTAGTTCGTAGTGCGATGAAAAATCAAGAAATGTAATAAACAAAGAAACCCTTCACCTCTGAGTGCGGGATGATCAGCCTCCGGGAGGCGCGGCGGGCAGCGTTGGAGTAATCCACTCTGACAATGCGAGCAAAAGCTTTGCCAGTATGCTGGATGCTTTAGTAAATTTACTGAAAGAATGATGGTTGGTTTTTTGTGTTTTGTTTGTGGCTATTTTATTCGCTCGAAGTATCTTTGGGACAATCGTTTATGAGAGTAAGTTAAAACGCTTGAAAAATTACTAATTTAGAAATAGCCAAAAATGAAGATATGTCCATAAGAAAGAAAGTAAGAAAAATAAATAAATTAGTCTAAATAACTAAACTGAAATAACTATCACAGTTGATAACTTAAATGTTTTAAATTAGGCATTGAGATTGATCATACATTTCAGCCCAAAACAAGAAGAATGATTTGGAATGGTTAAGAAAAGTAGAAGGAAGATTTCCTTATACAGTTAAAGTTAAGAATAAATCCTAATATTTGTTTCTACTTTATCAGTACCAGGGAACAGGTTCCATACACAACCAACTTCCAACGATCCTTGCAGGCTTTGAATACATCGTAAAGGAGCTCTTTTTCAATTCTTCTCGGATCGTCCATCATTCATGCACCTATTGATGCTTTACTTCTTCTGCATAATGCCCAAAATCTCTATTCATTTCATTTTCTACTAATAGGTTCTTCAAGAGGATCTCATGTTGGGCTTAACCCCTCATCGGTGAAACATTATGCTCATTGGGAGGCATTCTTTTCAAACGTCCATCCATACCCACAAATAAGAACAGCGAAATAAATAAATTCAAACCCGTAGGCATGTGCTGCAAATGACCGGCAGATTCCCTCATTCGCTCCATTTTGTTTTTCTTTTCTTTTTTTGCCAACACAACCATACACGGGGGCCCTGCAGCACTTCGCCTGTTTGCAGCATCACTGCGGCAGCACAGTAAACGACGTACGCATAATCAGCATAATCAGCAGCCCAGGGCAGGGGGACGGCCGGGGCAACAATACCATCATCATACTTACACTTTATGTCCAGATGGACGGGGTTGCTCTCCCCGTCGCCCTCCCGGTTGCTGCCGACGCATGTGTACTGTCCGGCCCGGTTGCGGCTCACATTCTGCAGCACCAGGCTCTGGTTCGATACGGTAACGCCTTCGGAAGGATTGTTGACCAGCTCCTTGCCCTGCAGGGAAGTGAGAGAGAAAGAGAGAAAGAGAAAAATGATGCAACGCAATGAAAGTAAATGTGTGTGGCGAAATTGTCTCAGCATTGCGAATGTTAGCTACAAAAGCTGCTAGCCCAAAAATTATAAGAATGTCCCATTTTTATTGCACACTACAAGAGGGCGTATTTGGTCGATTTTATAACCAAGCAAAGTTTTTTTCTTCTATTTTCTTCTGGCAATGTTTCTTGGATGTTGCTGGGAAAAAGGAAAAATGACCCGTATGGCCTTGCTCAAGATGAAACATTGTTCAGAAACAAACCTTAGAAAAAAACAACCGTCCCTTCCGGTCACGGAGCATTTCCGCTGTGAGGTTAACAGGGCGACGGAAAAATGTTCCAAACAAAGGACAAACCTCAAAAATAAGGGAAGGACAGAAGAGAACAACAGCACACACAGGGCACCTCCCCTCGACAAAATGCGCCTTTAAGAGTGAAATAATTATGACGACCTTTCGCTTCGGAGCCGTTTAATTTGGTACGCACTTAACACTTTAAGCGCCGCGTCATATGAAATCGCACGACGGCTTTGTTCACCGCTCAGCTCTGTATCTGACGCTCACCAATTCTCTTGATAACGAATGAGGTAGGAAAGAGAGAACGAGAACGACATGTGCTACGCCGTTATCGAAATGAAACAAAAGAGTGATAATAGTCGCACGAACAATTGTCGCTCTCATCGCTCTCTTGTCATGCGCTACGTGCTCACTCGCAAACTGTGACGTCAGGCCGGCGGTCAAAGTGTTAATCTACATCTTGGCTTGGTTTTGCGTCCCAACCGATCGCTTTCGCTCATTTGCAAAATGCCAAACTGCGATAGGGAGTCGGTTTCCGTGCTGGCGGCCCCCAGCGGAAGCTACCCGTGTCCAACGTTTGCCTAAGATCTGTGCCACGGATAAATTAGTCGCCCCCCCGGTTAGCTTCATCGCGCCAGGACGTGGTGGGAGACGTTCGTATACGTTCCTGTCCGAAAAACGATGATTCCAGGGACTATGAATTCATAGCAGTGCCTGTTTGTCCTGTCCTGTCATACCCGTCGGTAAATGTACGACAACCGTCGCAAGATAGCTCTCTAAATTAATAACATCCAGCGTGGCAATAAAAGAAGATAATTAGTGTTACGCATCACTTTGACCGCTGGCACTTTTTGGTATCTAGCTCACTGGCCTCTCCATTTAGGCCCCATTATTTGCCCTATGTGTACGTTTTTTTGTTGTTGAGTCCCATTTCCGTTTTACATGTACTGTTTCGCTTGTTGTCGCTGCCACGATTTCAGTGGGAAAGTGTGTAAAGGTCAACTCGATGGAAGGCAAATGAAACGATGTTTGGCTGACAGTGAAGAGAGCGGGAAAGGCAGCAACTCGCAACAAAAGCATTAGTAGTGGAGGTCATTACCAAAGAACCATCGTACCATCGTTTTGTGTTTTGGTAGAATCGGCCATGTCCGGCACTGCAAGCGAAAACGCAATTTATCCCACCCGTACACCATCACCCGAATGGGGCACTGGTTGCTGGATGGGGCAAATTCGTAATAAAACAAACGACATCATATAATGGGGGGGGGGGGGGGTAGAGGCGCCTGCACCACACGCTCGAATGTATCATTCTGCCAGACGATCCAGACATTAGGATGACACATGCAGCATCAGGGTCAGTGGCAAGTGATGACCCTTTTGGTAAGGGGGCTTGCGGGGATTTTCCCTCCTGTTGGGTTGTATATGCGAACGCACAGCAAAAAAAAAACCGGGCAGTTTCCTATCATTTTTTCCTGCCCTGTCCAGCTACAGTGGTCGCTTGGCACCAGGAGTTGGTGAGTGTTGGGTTGCTTCATCATAAAACATAAGGATTAATTTGTTTTTATGTGTGCCACGGGGTAGCATTTAATTTTTCTTCTCCCCATCCCTTGCATGAGATATTCACCGTGTGCCTTACAGGTTGTGTTGTATCGTTTGTGTGTGTGTGTGCTTTTTGTCTCTTACTCTACAATCAGTAGAAGTTACTTTCTGGTTGCCATGCCATGGTCATGCGCTACTGTCGGACACCGGAAACACTTACGTAATGACGCCAGATCACTTTGTACACCCACGGGTTGGATTTGATGTTGCACTCGAAGTACACGTCGACCCCTTCCGGGATGGAGGAGGTGTAGTTGTAGTTCGTACCGTACTCGAGCGTCACCACGGGAACGTCTGCAAATGAAACGGCGCGCAAGAGAGTGAAAGGGTTAGTAGGGTGGACGATAAATACTAAGAAGTAACAGGAAAAAACAGAGGGTTGAAAATAAAGGACTGCTCCTGACAAAAAAGAGACACACAAAAAGTACACTCCCGAGCGGAGTTTTTCGAGCGAGGGCGTGATAGTTGTAAAATTAATTAACAAACGAATACGTGGTGACCATTTAAAATGGTTAAAAGGTTGTTTTTCGGTGCGGTGGGGAAGTGTTTTTGTTCCTGTACACAAGCAATGGGGAAAATTCCCACGCGTCTCGGAGTTGTAGTTGGAGGGGGGGGGACGATGAAGAGTGTACAAGGACTTATAAAAAAAAGTGCACCGAATTAAGAGGATCCGGGTTGAGTTGAGCAGCGAGCATGAAAAGAATGTTTATCCGGCATTAAAAATGTGCTTTAGCTGTTGTTTAGCATCCACGGGTTTGCCGGGTCCTCTCTCCCCGATGGTGAACTTTCACACAGGGCAGGTAAGAAACTAAGGAAGACATTTGTTTGCGCTAAAGCTTCGAGGGGGTAATGCCACAGCTGAGGATAATTGTATCGTAAGGAAGTGCGATGCATTGTTTTGCGCAATCTGTACAGGGTAGAGCCATTTGTGGGACATCTTTTTGGGGTCTTTTTCTCTTTTCTTTACATTGCCGTCAAAGGGATTGGTGCCAGTTAAACGATAAAGTGAACATGTTTATTACTAGAAAGCCGGTAGAAAAGAGTGCGGCCACCTGGTCTTTTAGGATTAGCAAGTGAAATGTGCTTTTTTTGTTCAATGAAAACGACTGCCTTCTATTGCTAATTAACGTTTAATATAACTTAAAACGTCACTCATTGCAACGGTGACTACTCACAATGGCGGGTTTAAAGTCGTCCCAAAATTATGTTACAAAACATGGCTGAAAAGGCTAATAAATACAGTAAACTAATTTAATCTGAGTTCCGCAAAATGTGTGCAGCACATCGTACAGCTACTGTGGATGTATTAAGTAAGCTCTTGCATGATGCTACGATCGCATGTTTCGTTCGCTCAATCATTAGTATGCCATCCCACGGATCAGCACCCTACCACTCCCGATAGTGCCACCGGAACGGGGAAAGATGCAAAATCATCAACCAGGCTAGTGAGAGCTCATTTCGTACCAATAGCGGACCCAAACTCATCAATTTCCTTTCCCAAAAAGCTATCACCAAACATCCAAACGGTGACAGCAGAGTGCCACAGAGTGCAGTCTTCAACGGTTTAGCCCCTCAGATTGTGGAGCAAGTGTGGGTGGGGTTGATGAGGCGTGGATCATTCTTGATGCGTCCAGCTGTACATGACCAGGGTCAGAGTACCGTACGATCCTGGGGCTGTTTCTAAGCGCTGGGTACGGTTCAAGATCAAAGAAGCGCTGAGTAGCTAACAACTTTCCCGAAATTGCTTCTCAAAACCCAAAATTCGATGGGGCTGGTACCTACGCATTGGTTTCTCACTTGCCAGCCCCCCCCCCCCCCACTGCCCCGCACATCCGGTGCTGCTGCAACTGCTTTTGGCACGAAACTACCCGCGTCACCTCAGTGTTGGCCGAGGCCCTATGAAACGGTGAACGATGAATAACTTTCCACAGGTCCAAAAAAGTGCCGTGTAGTAAGTTTATATGAGCTTTCATAACGCCGTTTCACGTACGGGCACGGGTGCACTGCGTGTTTGCGTTTGAGCAGAGATTGAAAGATGTTGGGGCATGTGTAGTGGAGAGTTTTCCTAGGGGCCTTAAACGAAAGGGTTTGTCGAGTTTTAATTAATATGAAACTCGCCCCAAACAGTTCGACCGTTAAGCAAAGCTGTTGGGGTAGATAATATTTCCTATATGTTTTACCGGTTTAATAAAAACCCCGTACAAAATCGATTGCTTATATCGCATGACTCGAACTGTCCATGCACTGCAGCTTCATCGTCTGTGGAAACAAAAAAACAAATTTGTTTAAAGTTCGCCTAGCTATCGATGGGGTGGTACCGCACGCATTAGCGCGCTTGCAAGAAAAGTACCGAACCAGACAGCCATGAATAAATCATGAGAAAGTGCCGCTAATGTGCGTCCGCTGGTCGGCCACACGGGAAGCAAATAACGGCGACAGCACAGCGGCACCCCAGAAAGTCCTCGGGATGTTTGATTCCGTTATAAAACCATAAACTTGAATAATAAGCTAAGCCCACTCCCCACTTTCACGCTTAATATCTGTTTTTCCACCGACTTGATGCCGTCGCTGTAACAAGTTTATCCACGTAGTATTATTTCTCACTCAGGCAGAGTATGGCGAGGCTCCCGTTAAATGATGCCACATTCACACACACACACACACACACACACACACAAACACAAAGAGGTACAAGCCATGCCCGGAAGGGGTGGGTATAAAATAACGAACCACCGGGCAGCCGGATGTAATGAGGTGGGTGGGGCGGGTTGTGCACGGGAGTAGATTTCCTTGCGGCATTTCCTTCAAATGAGATTTTGCACAAGCTGCCATAGTGTGGAATGTGTATGATTTAGGTATTATCCTCAATGCCGGGGCCCGGGCAGGATGGGACCGAGGGCGGACAAAAGATGCCCGCTGGGAAGCGAGAGAGAGAGACAGGAGATTTGTTTACTCGGTGTGTATCCTTTCGAATTGTACAGTATTCATCCTTTTTTTATAATTAGCATCCGAGCCGTCTGGGACAGTACAGCGAAATGTGGGACGCACATTACACATTCCAAGCATGCTGCAGGGCCAAAGAAACGAGTGTCCCCAAGGGCAAGAAGGGCAAGAGAGGGAAGGGCAATGTTTAGCTATTTTCCACCCGAAACGCGCGTGCTGTTGGGATTACAGCGAAAAAGGATCTTTTGATATCATGCGCAAGGTACAGGGCACCATGGTGATGGTGAATTGAAGGTTAGTAAATCGTTTTTCAAAACAAGCATTAAACATTGTGAAATTAGGACTAGTGTGCTTGAAGACATTGTTTTGAATTAAGTAATATTAGTAAAATTTGCAACGAAAAAAACTCTCAAAAGTGCGCTGCAAGATCGTTTTATTAAATCAATCTTTTTTTTAATTTCCAATGCACAAAGTTGAAGCAAAAGATTGTACATTAACAAACGTTAAAGTTACATTGAAAACCCGTTTAATCTGGAAAGCATAAAAACACAGAAAAAGACACACCATCATGCTGGAACGCATAAAACGTCTGTTACATGGCCCGTAACGAATTAGTACAACCTATCAACAGCACCAGACGCAGGCAGACGGAAGCACGATGGAACCGCATCGCAAAACCTTCCGAACAATGAATCCTTCCCGCGAGAGAGAGAAAGAAAGAAAGAGAGAGAGGAGAAAAAACGACACAACCCTCTTCCCTGCATAGCAACAAACGACGCCGACGTCGCTGGAATCGGTCTCCTAATGACACCGAGGCGTACTGCGATGACAGACATGACAGTTACACCCGTATACCCGGTCCCGCAACACGACCACCGCCCGGCGTCGATCCGCCAGTACCGCCGGTACCGCCACCAAACCGTGGCACGCTGAGTGACAGCGAGCTCGCTGCTATTTTGCTGGGAAAGTGTCCAATCTGTCCCGGAAGGGTTGAGCAGCAGTGTGCAAACCCACCCCTTCGTACTCCGGCTGACCGCTACACGCGTGGGAATTTTCCCAACCCTGCGCAGGAATGAGCGTGGTGGGCAATCCCACCGTTGAGATGGGTTTTAAAAAAGGGAAACAATCGACCTACAAATGGTCGCAAATTTGATTAAGGTTCCGCAACGCTACACTTCACCGGCACCTCGGGGTGGAGCCAAAGCCACACGGTTTTCATCGCGCACCCGTACCAAGAAGGTCAAGAGATTGAAAAACAGATGTAGGAAGGGTGGCGTTATAATCCCACGGTTCCGGGCAGTGAAAGACGCGAAAGACCTTCTTCACCCGTCGAGCTTACCATGGGGCCGTGTTGGGCACGGGGGATGAAAACACGGCTTTCGCTGTGCTACACGCTACACCACCGATGAGATTCAAATGCTCCGGCAATGAGCCAGAAGGGATGGACGCTTTTCCACACCGTACGATAGAGGCGCACAGCGAAAGACAACCGAGAGAGTTTGCGGCTCGTCCCAGGGGGTAGGGCGCACTGTGGTTATGGTAAGGCAGTCGCGGTTGTAATGAATTTTTAATTATCTTCATCTACATTCACATGCGGCGATGGGCTCCAGCGGGAGCAAAATTAACGCATCAAACACGGCAACAGACACGGAACGGAGCGATGAGGGAAGCCGTGTTTGACGTGAAAGCTGTCAACAATGCTGGGACAACACCCCGGACCCCGACAGTGGCACGACTGTGACGCGGCTACCAAGAATCGGCACAGTGTCACAACCATGCTGGCCTGCGCAATCGGCAGTTCATCGGCGAGTTGTGCGGTTGCGAAACGTCGTGGCTTTCATCAATGTCTAAATGTGCCCCGCCCCGGGGAGAACGGTTGTGAAGGCGATGGCATTCCAACACCCCGAGGCGTACTTACGGTAGATGTCAAGCTTCCAGCCATCCTCCTTGCCGGCATCCGGGATGACGGCCATCTCCGCCCGGCACGACAAATATTTGCCCTTATCGTCGATGGTGGGCCGGAAGCTCAGTATCGACACGGTGACGTTACCGTCCGGATCGGTCTGGAATGGGAGAGAAGCCGGTTCGGCAGGGATTAGAATTACGTATGCATTTTATAATGAGTATGTCAAGTGGGTGATGTTGAAACATGGACATGGAGAGAATGTGAGAGCGAAAAAGAGCATACGTGATCGAGGCATGAGTCTAGGAACTATTACAACCATTTCTGTAAATATGTTTGATTATCTTCGTGCATTAGTAGCAGATTGTGTTTGTATTGAATATTTGTTCAATTTGTTGAGATGTGAAAGTGCTGTTGTTTCGTAGATTACGGGAGCATCAGTTACAACGAAGAAGAATCAATCAAGCATCAATTACAAAATGACTTATATTGGCAGTTGCGTCAAGATAAACCATTGTAGGGAGAAGGAAGTAATGACTGTCTTATTTAATTTTGCAGATAATAATAAAATTAGATTGGAACATACAAACCATCTAGTTGTTTAGTATTAGTTTAGTTTCGCAACCAATTTTCTTTTACCCCTTTGATTCAATTCCTTTTGTTAAAGCCACAAACTAGAATTTCCCCAAAAAGCATAAGTATATTGAAGAAGCAACTCCTTCCTTTTGTTGATGCTTCACTAGCATTTTTCACAAATTATTGCACATTCCAGCGGTAGCAGTGTGGTAAGAGGGACGAGCAAATGTCGTCACTTTTAACGGACACCACCACCACCACCACCAACCCTACCAAAGCCATGCAAACCAAGCGAACTCACCCTGCTCTGCTGGTTTGGATTCGGTGAACAAATTTCACCAAACGCAACCAACCAGCTCTCTTCGGCCAAAACTCTTTGTTGGCATTGTTTTCCCTTGCATTCCCTTTGCGCTTTTGCGTGCAAACTGTCACAATGTAATAAATTTCGTATTATTATTGTTATTATTGGGGACGAAATTTGCATACAAATTGCAATTTTCTATCAACACCCCAACGCTGAGCGCGGGAGCCTCGCCCGATTTGTCTCTGTCTCTCCTTTGCTTGCCTGCGCTTTGCAGGGAGAGTGCCGCTCTACTGGTGGGAACGAAACCACTAGAAGCAAATGGTACCCCACCATCGAACCGACAGTTCCGTTTACCGTGCTTCGGCTTTCCCCCCCCCCACTTTCCCGATTCCACAACTCGGCTCGTTTCACATTGGCGTGCAATTTTCGCAAAACCGCAGTGATTTTTATACCGTATCTTGCTTATCGTTTCAGCTTTCTTCCGTTGTCATCCCCCGCCACTGTGATACTAGGGCAGGTTATAGTGGGGTGGAGAGGGGTAGTACTACTCGAGCTTCCGCGTGCCCTTTAGTTCGTGTGCAACAGCAACGACGTGCAAATGGGTTCAGTTTTCTGCAAAAAAAGAGGAAACGAACTGCCAGCAATGCATGCTCATTTCTCCGACCAACAAGGATGGAGGGTGCTGCGGCCACGTTCAGTTCAGGAAACTGGAACCTGAAGAGCGCGGTGACATTCCAGCATAGATGACACAGTTCTGTCGCAGAAAGTGTCACGATAGGGAGGCAACGTTTCGTTACGAGAAGACGACTTCCAGCGTTCCAGCAACGTCAGTGTGGCAAAAGAGCCTCGGGCAACATTACTTTGACGTACGACATAGGAATAGTTGCGAGGGGTATTGTATGGGTTGAAGTGGTTGAAAGAAAGTAATGTAAAGTATTGGAGCAGAAGTTGTATCAATTTCAGTGTCAGTCAAGTAAATTTGGCAAATTAAAATACAAGTTTCTTCGTTCAACGTATCGCAAAAGCAGTGGGAATCATAATTATATGTCTGCAAGCAATCGACAACTGTCCTATGCACTTCGTAGATGCATAATTTACCTTTTTTCAAGAGTGAATATAAAAGCCTTATGGATAATGTAATATAGGATAACAAAGTAACAATAAAATCCTTAGATTAGTTTCATCATTTGTTTCACAAAAAGAAAAAAACAAATCAAGAAGCGTTTTCCTAAGCCGGTCCATACCCACACGCCAGAGAAAATATAAAACTGAATGCGAACAAACGTTCACTACGATGTCCATCGTTACTAGAAATGTTGGTAGTAGCGATACGCACAGCCTTTACTTCACGCCATGCATCCGGCACAACAAGCGGCCACGGACTAATAAAAAGTAAACCAACCCGTGCCACACCATCCGTGTCGGACCCGAGCGGTTTCACGCTGACCGTTGTTGAAACAAAAGGGGTTTGGGAAAGTAAATTGAAAGTTGATCATTATTTTTAACCACAGCCACGACGGCATGAAACCGACACGCGGCCGGACCATCTGCCCTGGCCGCGCAAAGTGTGATGAAATACAATGCAAATTAAAACCAAAAAACCAAACCAACGTGTTAGAAAGGTTCGCACTTTACCAACGCACCCACTCTCATTTACCATCGAGGAGGGAACAATCAAGAGAAAAAGAGAGAGAGAGAGAGAGAGAGAGAGAGAGAGCGCGAGAGAGTGAACAAAAAGGTTAAATGTTACGGGGTGGTTTGGAGTTATGGAGAGGTTGAAAGAATAATTCACTATTCGTTTTGTGTGCGGCTGAAAGCGGTCTGAAACCAAGAGGTAATAAGTTTGGTTGTTTCGGCATTTCGGCAAATAATACGAGCTTTGAAATTCAATTGAGCGAGCTTTTGAAATGAACATGAACGTTTGACATAGGGGCCCTTCACAATTCTAGTCAGTTTTTTGTATGGAATTTGACAGTTGGCAAAACCACACACAAAACTAACCTGCTAGATTATTCTAGCCTCAAAGCTAGAATTAGATTCGAGTACCTGCTTAAAAACATGGCAAAAAAAGGTGGTGTTTACCACCAAGGTGCATTAAAGAAATCAGGTGATGGAATCCAGAATCAAAGTGTATGTAGTCCAGGTGATCTCATAGCAAGTTTTTTTATAACCAAATTTAAATATCACTTTTTGACAGGATGGGGGAACACTTTTGTTCAAACAAGCTTTCTGGAGGCTTGACGAATACACAAAACAGTCATTTGAATAAAATTTTCATTCGGAAGCACACGCGATAAAAATCAGCCTTCTGAATTCACACACCTTGGGATAAGCCCACCTGTTTGTTATACCCACTGAGATAGCTGCTCGAAAACTGCTAAACAATGCAAACAGTTGAGAGGCTGAAATTTCAGCCTACGAACTTAAAACGGAAAGGGCCCCATATTTTAAATTAATACCCATATCCAACATGAAATGTTTCATTATTTTAGGCTGTTCTAGTGTATTTGTTGTAAGCAAATGGTTGATTTCACATGTTACTATGCTATATTTACTATTATTATCAATATGTGTTTCGATTTTAATCACGTTTTATCATTATTTCATTTTAAGTGTTAGTAAACAAACGCTCCGTTTCTGTAGTTCATCTGTAAGCTTATTTCTGCTAAGCGCAGATAACTGACTTTATTATCTCTTTAAAGTTAGTTTTGATGACAGCAAGCTTACGCGTGTTTTGCGCCGCATGAGATATCTTTTATCTGACGGTCAAAAGCTGACCATTTCCCCATTACCATCAAAGCTTGCATTCGCACTCACCCTTATTGCACATTTTAATCATTTGCTAAAAAAATAACAAAAAAACACACTCACCATTAGCTGTCAGATTAATCTGTTTTTGTTGTTTTTTTGTTTTTCAATCACGTTCAAACACACCTCTCCACACCTTCACCCCGTTGTTGGCTGTGGTTTAGATCTGGCCGTTCCGAGCCGTAACACTAACTAATGTCACAGCCGGGTGTTGGGTGCAAAGCAACGCAAAAACATCAACCATATAACCATATTGTAACACAGCCCTCGTACAGCTCTCGCCCAGCATGACAATAAAGTGCGCGTTTTATTGTTACTCTTGCTCCCCCGCTTGCATGTTTAATAATGATGGTGTCAAGAGGGGAGTTCCGGGATTGCAACCGCAAATTTGTTAACCCAAACGTGGCCATCCACGAGACCGAGTGGTGTTGAACAGTGGGCAGATGCAGCAAAGCGGTGGGAAGCGCAACTAATGGACCAAACTCATCATGATGCATTGTAATCGCAATAAACCAAGTTGCGTGTGTCAGGCTGACCCGACCGACAAAAAAAAAACACGGTTGAATCGCGGTTTTCTATGTTGTGTTGGTCGGTTCACTTTGGCTTCCCACCGCAGTTGTGTCTGTACCACATCAAAGGCTAGATTTGGCTAGCGGTATTACTTATCTGCTATCGTTCGGTTTAAATAGACAATAACGGTATTCGTAGCACGTTGTTCGTGTCAGTTGGACATAGTTTTATCTGAATCCAATGATAGGAAAATGATTGTTTCTATTTTAAAATGTAAATAATACAGGAACCATCTCAAAGCTAGGATGTACAGTCGAGTCGAACGCAGATTGAAAATTGAATGTAATACATTCTTCAATATATCCAGGAGCATTTTTTTCATACAGTCCCGACTTTCATTTCTATTTTAGAATTCTAGATTCTGACTGATTCGTTTACCGATAGAAGGAATGGCAGCCATACTGTATGGGAAGCTTGTATTTTGCAATATTTAGTATCACGATTAGTGATGGATGAAGTTGGCAAACATCTGGAGTCGACTCCAATACGACACCGAACATCTCGGACCCGACTCCAGAAGATAGGTCCGCCCAGCACTATCCGGAGCCGTTTGGAATCGCCCGGAGTCGTTCGGAGGTGTCTAGAGTCGGAATCATCCGGAGTTGATCGGAGTCGAATGGAGTCAAAGTCGTCTGGAGTCGTCCGGAATCGATTGGAGTCACTCGGAGACGCCTGGTGCAATGTTAATGTGGACAGATTATTCATCTCCGATTCTGACTACTGCTGACTCGAACCGGTGTTTTTAGAAAGAACGATCTGTAGTGCACCGGAAGTTAAATGTCTCCGGACGGCTACAACTACAGGCGGAACTAGTGGTTTCGGAGTCGTGGGTGCACACCAGAAATCAAATCTCTAATCAAGACATGCCTGCTATGAAGTCATATGCTTTATAGACAAAAAACGAAACTAACGGTCTTAATGATTTCAAAGGTTGAAGTGTAAGTAGGATGAATTCCCAAAGGGTAATTTAAATTGAGTAGCTCCTTGAGAGAATTGCTCTGATTTCATGTACAGATTTTAATGAATAGTAAATTGAGACAACCGTACGGTTTCAAACACAAAGCTAGTAAGACTACACTAATACGCACAATGCTTTGCTGGAGTGCTGGACTCATTTGAAACATGAAAGACTTCATAAAAGATGGACACCATCTGCTACTTACCGTTTCATGGTGACCACGCATCTGTGTGCTTCCCTTCCACCAGGTAATGGTTGGAGCTGGGCGCGAACCGAGCACTTCGCACTGCAGATCATACGTGTGGTTAGCCGACAGGGGTCGGTTTTTACCCTGTAACCGTACCGACAGCGGTCGCACTGCAAATAATGAGAATAATGGGAAAGTGTGTTACAGCTTCATACAAAACGCATTTAAAACTAACATTATACGCAAATGGCGTAATCGGTTCGGTAGGGGTGATTTTAGAGATAGTGGGGATTCCTGCTGTCGTCCGAGTAAACCGATCCCATTAATCCAAACGAACACACACAGCCCGAACACGGGTTTTACCCCCCAGTGAATACGTCTGTGCGTCATAGCGTGGTGGCGTTTCGGTGTACGACTTCAAACGCTATCCCATCTCGGTTGAGCCTTTAGATGTTTTAGATACATCTTCTTACCAGCATTTCTTCGAAACCACATCACACACACACACACACATGGTGAACCATCTGCATTGCGCACGGACATTCCAGAGCTGATCAAAAGATCAACTTACCGGGTAAGCGGGCAAGAGGTCATCCCGGTACAGCTCACCGGAACATAAGGGGAACCTACACGAAAATCCCGTAGATAATACTCGCAAAGAACCGACTCGCTGCGTAAAAGGGAGCCTCAAACCGTAACGCAATCGATGAGTCCGCCTGTCCGTGCAAAATCTGTCCTGAGAGATCTCCAATTGGGCAACCGGCGAGTGTGCTGATGTGCATTGACATGGATATTAGATGAGCAAGGGGACTTTAGCACGGTATTAATGTATTAGCTCGCTGGCAGAGTGGCTGTGCTGGAATGCTCTTATCGTCGTATCTGTTCGACTATCGGACCGTATCGCGTTTGGGATCAATTTCAGCAACGATTTGGCTGAACCGGTGTTGCGGTTCGGTACTTAGAGATTAGTGGTATGCGACATTACTGCGACTTGCGTGACCCGAACTCGAACCGAACTTGAAGCTGCTTAAACAGGAATTAAATTCACGCCCATCGTGTTAGCCCAATGATGGAAACAATTTATCATCATTTAGCTACCACCAGCTACCAGCAACACATGCAGCTCTTAGATACACCGCCATTTTCCACCGCCGTCACGAACAAACGATATTGTTTCGATTATTTAAACTTTAACCAGCGCGGGCCCAATCTCGCAAATGGGTTTGCGAATTAAAACTCTGCCACGATGAGGTGTTCACCCAGCTCGAAAAAACGGCAACGGCGAATAATTAATTCATTGTGGGCGTGTCGAAATATGCTGACATTTATCGTTTCACACTTTTGCACCATTTTGCCAAATTGGACGCAGGGGGCCGGGTGAGCCGTGCGTGCATACATAATGCGTGGCGCGATTCATGCGTGTCCGAAGCAGTGGGGACCAAGCTTTAAGCTTAAACTGTGCCACCTGGTTGAGTGAAATCGGCTGGACCCGAGCAATAATGGGTGGAAAAATAGTGAAAAAATAAACTCCCGCCAAGTCCATTTGGTGTGTAAAATACACCCATCAGTTTTCATTTTTTAACGCACTTTTGAGTGGAAGCACACACAGACATACACAGGAACTGGTCGATTGAAAACATAATGGAAACAGTGTGCCTTTATAGAGGTTTGAGATGGATAAATATAATGGGGAGAGAAAGAGAGAGTGTGAGAGAGAGAGAGAAAAAAAACGACCAGATCCATCAAATGAACAGAACACAGGCGGCAATCGTCCATCAAATACGGTGGGATGTGCTTGCTTCTTTGATGGGAATAAAACTTTTCCTGCGTCAGCGGCGTATCCTGTCCAGCACGGATAGCACGGGCGCTACATTGTGCACGATTTGCCACAATCGCTCCATAGAGCGACATTGTATTATTTCTCCATTGTGTTACCCTCAAACCACTCAAATCCCGGTGCTCGAAACGAAAAGGCGAGTCATTGAAACGCCACCGTACTCCACCACCCTCGAAAGCCGTCCCCGTATTACCTTCCCAAACGGGGCACACTGCCGGCGAGGACGACGACAACGACGTCGACGGCGGTGGATGATGATGTTGATGATGATGAAAGAAAACTTTGATGCTTCTGAAAATTTTATTTAATAAAAGCGTAAAATCTCAGCGGGAAGTTCGCTTTCAGAGTCAATTAAATTATCAATTTTCCAACCGTGCTGCTGCTGCTGGTGCTGCCGCCGCACGCTGCCTGCCCACTTTGCGGACGGATATGAGGCCGGAAAATGTGCTGAAGCCACCGAAATCAAGGGCGTTTTTGCGGGCGGCGGGTTAGCGGGATCAGCGGGTGGCGTGGCGCACGGTTATTGGAAAAGCTATACCGATAGAAATCCGAGCTGAAGAGGAGAGGAAGCATCTAGCAATCCTCCCCGCCCGGTGGCCCTGGGGGGCAGCACATAATCCATGTTTGCCAACTTCACGCCCCAACCATTTCGGCAAGCAAATCGTCGTAGACGCGGCGCCAAATGATGATGGGACATAAAAAAAGAAGGGAGCAGCACATCGAGCTGCCAGTTTCGGTGCTCCGCTCGGGATATCGGGACCGGCTCGGTGGCGCCGAGATCAATGCAAACCACTCCACCAGAGAGGGCCGCGGGAGGGGGGGGGGGCAGAAAGTGATATCGCTTTTAATGCTATTAGCCTCCACACAAACGGATTGAATGTTTTTTTTCAGGGGGCGATGAACGGGAAAGTGAGGGAGAGCAAAATCTGTGAAAGACGAGTAAGGATTTTGAAAGCATAATTTTTATACCCTTGATGTTATTTCTCCGTCCCTCTCTCTTTCTCTCTAATTCACTCTGTTTCTTCGACAAACTCCATCTCATCGTATCCGGTGCTAGCGTCTGCACTTATTAGTGTCATCATCCGGCGATTGAGGAAGGATCGATTTTGTGGTAATAATATTAGAGCAGCTCCGTAGACCCGTGGACCACGCGTCCGCTGTCGCACTTAGTGTGAATGATTAATTTCAATTTAACTTCGTTTGGGATTCTTTTTTTATGAATTGTGAAACGCTGACGGAAATTAAGCGCTGCAACGACACGTGGCAGAGTTAATTGTGGCACTGGGAAAACGATACGTCATTCCAATCACACCATGGCCAATCGTACGTTCCGGCAGAGTGTGACCCGCCAGGTTTGCACTACCTGTAGCGTGGGTTCGGAAACTTATTAATTAACGCCTACCCGCTCCATTTGCTGGTCCGTTGCCTTTGAGCACTTGTTTGTTGGAGCCCATTCCACCACCACCACCACCATCACCACCACCACTGACAATTGTGCGGAAATGGGAAATAAAGTTCGGCTCGAAGTGGCTTTTTCACAAAGAAAAAGCTCGTTGGCTGGCGGGCGAATATTCAACCGCAACACACCGTAGGGTTCATTTGAAGTTTTTGGACGTTTGCTGGCTTTCGTGAGGTTTGCTTTGTTTAGATTGTTTTTCTGCAGAGGGGTGGCAGTTTGATTCGATGCGAAGATATTCCGGCTTCTTAGGGTGTGGGGTGTATTTGCCTCCGGGTTATTCACAGTCAATTAATCAGACAGTTTATGTTGGTGTTGAAAATGTTCGTGCCGGTAAGTTCAATTATTGGGGCAGTAGCACAAAGGAGCGTTATAGAACCGATCAAACCATGGCAAAAGAACGAAAAGAATTGTAGTGTTGAAATGTTTTCTAAATTACCATGATAATACAAATTTGGTAAATAATTGCTGAACAATGATCTAGAGGCATTTAATACAAATCAAATTACACATATCTTTCGAATTTTCAGAAAAAAGTAAAACAACAAAAATTAAAAAATAGCGCTCCTAGTAAAAGTTTGTTTGTGACAAGCTACAGCAGCAGCGTGGATCAGAACAGAACAAACATGTTTTTAACGTGTTGCATCCAACAGTTTTACATGCATACTTTTACAGCACACATGCATACTATGGCTCGGTCGGAAATACAGCGTTATTGTAATCGAATAAAAAGATGCTTCCAATTGCGCTCACAGCAAAACTGATGGTACCACCACCCGAGATAGATGCACGCTGATGAAAAACCACACTGCATGTGGCTTGTTACTGGTGCAATTTGTCCACTGCACTGCACAATGCCTTTTCCCACACTGAGTTAACGTATCACACAAACACAACACCCACACGAACCTGGCTGGACCCCGCATGATTAGATTTACGACGAAGGTAGGAGTTTTTACGATGTGGGGGACAAAAAAAAAACTCACGCAAACTAAAAACCAGCTGTGCGCTTTCAACAGCAAAACAACGGCACCTTCCCGTGCACCTTCCCGGATACAGGCTCCTCAACCTCAACCCGCATTCACCAACATGTGCAGTTGTGGTTCCGTTTGCCGGGAGAATATTTTTCTCGGTCGTCGGTGAAGAAATGACAAATTTCCCTCCCAGCGGGGGAGGCAAAACAACCCAGCAAACTGTAATTGAATTCCACCCGTCGTCAGCATTCGTCGGTCCGGACCGACTCCGGTATTGCATCGCCGCCATCGATCGGGACGGGTGTGCTCGGAGGGGAAACAGTGGGTGAGAGTTATCCACTCGATCGCTCCATGGTCGTACATAGTCTAGCAAGTGTGTGTGTATTTTTTTTAGATCTCCTGCTGCACAAATCATCAAATACCAGCAAATAGAAAAGAACATGGACAAACCAAAAATAGATAAAGCATCAAAATTGCAACAGCATCGCAATAGAAAAAAAATCATGCTTAATCTATTCCAATCTCCCCCACGGGGTTGTTTGTGGTTGGACGTTGGAGGTCAAGCACTAAAACTACATCATTTCATACAATCATTCCTACGAGTCATGCAACACGTACACACATCGACTCACCATGCCGAATACGGCTCGTACGTACGTATCAGCACAAAGTGCATCTATGCAGCACTGCTCATATGAAGCAAACAAAATTCGAAAAAACACGGGAAAGAACATGGCAGGCAGTATTCGTGGTCCCGTGATACCCCCGAGCACTTGCAAAAGTCGAAGCGCAATCGAATTGAAGATGAATTTTTAAGTGATAGTCCATTAGTCTTCACTTTAGCTCCTCTCGTTCCCGTAGCAAAATGTGGCGAGCGTGGGACTCGGACCTGGTAATCAGATTTGCCGTGGTAACGAAGAAAGGACAGGTAAGGACATTTCATGTTGTAGCTTTTTTATTGCTAAAGCTCAGCACTGTAGATGTGTGTGTATGTGTGTGTTTTTTTTGCAATACAGCCTCTGTAACACATTCGATTATTTGCGAGTATCCATTTTGGGACGTTTCAATCGTTTGGAGGGAGAACTGTAATGAAAACTTCAGTATCAGGGACGATACTAATCGTTTGTATTGTTGTTCCTAATAGCGATTGAGCATCTTGAGGAAAAAGGAAGAATAGAGAGGCAAGAGCTCATCAGTCGATAAGCGTATTAACGACATGAGTAAGAAACTTGTTTCTGTTGCTTGTTTCTTCAAGCCTGGGTTACAGTTCCAGTGAAATTGAACGTAAAATTTTGGATTTTTTTGCTATATTCCATTAAACATTGATCAGAATATGCCTTATCGTACACCAAAAGATAGGATGTTCAATTTTCCAACTATGGGGCCCTTTCCGTTTGAAGCTCGTAGGCTGAAATTTCAGCCTGACAGCTGTTTGCATTGTATAGCAGTTTTCGAGCAGCTATCAAACTGAGTATAATATACAGGTAGGCTTATCCCAAGGTGTATGAATTTAGAAGGCTGATTTTTATCGCTTCTGCTTCTGAATGAAGATTGTAAGAGTGTTTTGAGTATTCGTCAAGCCTCCAGAAAGCTCGTTGGAGCAAAAGTTTTCTCTCGTTCTGTCAAAAAATGCTATTCAAATTTGGTTATAAAAAATGCTATGAGACCACCTGGACTACGTACACTTTGATTCCAGATTCGATCACCTGATTTCTTTAATGCACCTTGGGATAAATGTAAACAAACCCGTGTTTTCGAGCAGGTACTCGAATCTAATTCTAGCTTTTAGGCTAAAATTTTCTAGACTGAAAATCGCAGGCTAGTTTTTTCTGTGGTTTTGTATGGATTGTTTACATGATTTCAGCCTCCAACTGTCAAACTCCATACAAAAAGCTAACTAGAATTGTGAAGGCCCCCTATTTCGGCTGTAAGACATATTGAATTATTAAAGTAATTGCATTTTCTTGTGAGTACCCGTTTTGTTCACAGTGAAAAGATAATAGTCAGCTGGGAATCGCAAGGAAATACATTCAATTCATTATTGTAATATGTTTAAAACCTCAGTACAGAAGTTTTTTTTTCAATTATGGTTAAATTTCTTATAGTATTTCTTCGACATACCCTATCTTGTGGCAAAACACCGGAAAAGGTACAGTGCCCTTCTTTCATGTAACTCTCCTGTTAGAGAATTATTGTTAATTATTAAAATAAGAAATTTAGTACACGAAAAATGTGATCAATAAATTCCACTCCATTCTACTTTACGAATCGGAAAAACAAAACATTGCTGATTGTGTCATTTTTATACCTGTCAATAGCCCCCAAAATTCAGTTACCCAAAGAATCCCTCTGTACATTATCCAATCGTTTGTCCAATTTGTCTCCACCAAGCATTAAAACTGACCCGTTAAGTACATTACTGCATCTGGACCGAATTCCGCGAGGACCGAAACAAGCTCCGGCCAAGCTCAAGTGGAGCGTGCATTTTTGTACCAGCAAACCAATGATAAATGACCGGGTGCGAGTTGTACCCGTCGTTCAGTGCCGGTGATTCATTGGGCAAGCAATCACACAGCTTCCCACCCACCGGCAAAGGATCAAAAACACTCCCATTTCCTGTTGCGCACTCGAGACGGTCATTGTGCAGGCGAGCTTTCCGCCGGTCAATATGCTGGCCGTATTCGGTACCGTGACAGCGATACACCCCGTTTCTTATCCCCGGGACGTATCAACGGTCCGTAACATCACCACCGGAAACCGAGCCGCATAAAGCATTCGAACATTCGGACAGGGAGGAGCTAGGGGAAGGGGTACCACATTGTACTGCTTCCGCGCGTACATGCGCCGTTGTGCATGAGCGGTTCGTGGGCTTCCCTTTTTACCAATGATACGTTTTTCTTACCATTGCTCGGAACGAAACGATCCAGCCAGCGTTTACCGGACGGCAAAAAGAAGTGGTTTTTATTTCACAATTCAATCCTTTTCTCACCCGGAACAACCCGGTCACAACCGGGCACCGAGGGATGGGTGACAATGCACCAGCACAAAAGCACACGACAGTGGCAACGAGACAACTGTCCTACCGGGTGGGTGGTGGTCGGCACAGGTACAGGTGGTCGGTGGTCGGTGGTGGTGGTTTTTCTTTCGGGGTCGATTGTTAGCTAGGGTGATAAATCACCTTTGGTTCACCTGCTGCCCGGTGTACGGTGTCAGAGTTTGGTTAGTTTGCTTACTGGAGCGGCTGGAGCGGTGGCGTGTAAAGAATGTAAAACCCGAAACAGACACCGAAACAAAACCACACGCGCGCACAGTTCACTCTTCTTTTTTTTTGCTATATGCAACCACTGTTGGCGAAGGTGATCCAGGTGAATAATGGGATGTTTAATTCTTCGGTAGCGTTTCCTTCGCTTGGGGCAAAGCTTTAGAATTTAGTGCAATGTTTACAGTTGACTGAGATTTTACTTACAATTCATATCGAGCGTTATCGAAGCTGATATGGGATTCGTTACGTTGTTGTTTGACGCCTGACAGGTGAAGACAGATTTCAGGTGCTTCCGCTCAAGCCGATGCAGTACGAGCGTGTTTTTCACTCGCTTGTCCGACAGGACGACGGAGGTATTGTTGATCACCTTGTTCTCGTACCACCATTGTACTTTTGGTAGGGGACGACCTGAGGGATGAGATAGAATAATATCAGTAACAAATTCCTTTGAAAGCAATCTTAGAGAGTTATTTGTTTAACGGGTAAAATGAATATGAAGCCAGTAATATATGGATAGATTGATTATTTGTCATCATTGGACAGCAAGCGGAGATCTAAACTAAATCAAAATCAACTTGATCCGTCAATAGCTTTGATCATCAAGCTAGACAACGTCATCAACAGATTCTGAAATAACTTCACCCATGATGTACAGATCAAACACAGGTCCGGTGCAGCAACATTAACGTCAAATCAAATCAAATCAAAAGCTGTCCAAAATGGACAGCCTATCATCCTCGCTCAACCAACTTACCTCCCGTCGAGATGCAGGTAATGTTGATCGTTGCACCCTCGTTGTACGGCCCCAGTATGTAGTGGCGTATGTGTGATCCTTTCTCGTCCACTATCAGCAGCTTTTCCGGAGGCACTGGTGAGCAGTTGAAGCAGAGGGACGAAGAAAGTGGAGAAAGTTAGTTAGTTAGACATTAATGGTGACAAAATTACGTTTCCGATTACGTTGCCCACCGTCTCAAAGCACAGAAATACATATTTGCTAAAATTGAATTGATGCCGTTTCTGTTGGCCGAGAGTTTGCTTTAATGAATACACGAAGGGAAAACACTTCATCCCGACACGCAACCCTGCACGGTAGCATTTTATTCCCAAGACACATTTCTCCAGCACCATAGAGGAATGAGAAAGGAGTCCATTAAATTCACCAACCCACCATCAATTTCCTTCACACCGAGGAAAAATATTGCTCCAGGAAAAGGAAAACTTTCCCGTGCTCCTTTTATCACACATCCTTGCCCTTTCGCCCATTTGCCATGAAATAATTGTACAGACAGACTTAAAGCTCACTGCAACACGGCCGCCGGATCGTGGTTCAGTTCACACGATCTTACCGGCACTGCTGTTGTTGCAGCGTTGTTTGTGCGGGGAGCTGTGCTTGGGCTGCATGTCTTCTCAAACCTCAAGCTTCTGTCGACCGCAGATAAGGCCAGTCTGCTGTTGCTGGGCGGAACATTTCGGTGACGGTTGGCAGCAATAAATTTACACCACTGCGTGACAAACCTACCCCCGTACCACTCCAGCAACCCTCCGAAAGGTGAACTGCACGATGCCACAACCGCAGCAGTTTGTAGTTTGTGTAGAAATGAAGCAGTTATTTAATGTAAATTGAGTACGCAAACGGATGAAATGGGTGATGAGCAATGAGCTCTACGGGTTGGCAGTCGGGCATCGGGTGACTTGCTGCTACTGTCCTAGCAAACAAACTGATCTCGGTCTGTTTTGCATTACATTAAATGAGTGTTTTAGGGGAGGATTAAAAAAAAGAGCAGCTATCAACTTGTCACAAAATGCAACCAATGTTTAATGTTTCAAGTCCTGTTGCAGCTGTTACAAAGAACAGAAAATGAATGTGGTAAGCTTTATACGTTTTTGTATTTGTTTAAGTATTTATTTAAAAAATTATTTGTAATTCTGTGAAGTATTGTTCAATTTATCATCTTTTATTTAAAAAACACCTTTTCTTTGTAAGATATATGACTTATCTCTTGGTATAAAACATCAAGTACCACTATACGTACATCTTTAGAAACATGTTTTTAAACACCTCACAAACCTCCTTTTTCTAAAGTTAACTTTTACAATCCATTTGTTTAGTTTTTAGTAAATCATACGACTGCTCTAATATATTCCCTTACCTGCATCGTTCTCAACGCCAAAACACACAGGATACCGCTCGAACGGTATTCAACTGCTTCATGCTTCCTCCGAATGCTGGCGCTTCGCCCATCTAAACTTGTGACATCCAATCCGATGCAGCTGTGCATCATCTGGACAGCATATTAACGATGGTATTACACAAACTTCGGCCCGTTCCGCATGCGACAGGCAGGCGGAGATTAAGGAATGCACTTGAAAGCTATCACCGATGCCGACCGACAGAGTAGCATTTGCGAGCAGCAGAGTTAAAATTTTCCATCAATATTCTACCCAAGGCAGACATGTTAAACTTTTCGATTCCTCGGCACGATACGTGCCAGGCAGCAAGTGAGTGAGCAAGGGCGAAAGCACAAGATTGCTGCAGCAGGAACAGCAGCATCAGCTCGTGAACCATATGCAAACTTTCCCAAAGAGGAAAGCGAACAGCTAAGCGAACGTGTGCGGCAAAGTCATGACGTAAGAGAAAATAAATTCAATGAAATAATTGAATAAATCAAACATGCAGAGCGTACTATCGGGTGGGACTTTATCGTTTCGCAACCCGATCCTACCTACTTGCAAGCAAATGCTTCGGTTTGTGGAATTAGATATTAGCATTTCTCAGCATCATTTAACAGTGTTGGCTAGCGGAGAAACACTCCCCCCTAATCAATGTTTAAATACTTTAATTTTCTATACACTCCCCTCAGCATTAAACTGCAGCCAGTGCTATTGCAGCACGTAGCCTGTTTGATTGAACGATGCAAGCTGGTATTGGGATACATGAAAGATTCCCCATCGAAGAATGCAAGCTTCCACCGACCGGGAAGCGCCACCATCGACAAAGAAACGAAAGAGACAAAAGCTCTTTAGCTTTTGTGGGTTTTTTGCTTTCTATTTTCAAACTCAACGCCACTCAAAACTGAAACTGAGGCAATTTTAAATAAGCATTCTCATCACTTACCAAAACTCAGTTGAGCGTACAAATTTGCCCTGGTTAGCTTCTACTGGGATCCTGCTAACTCTCCCTCACCACCCGACCGAGCCCGGCACTGTTGACTTAATTGAATATACCATTTGGTACTTGCACTGAATCGACAATATTTTCGGTTCCGAAGTGGAATGCATCGGTTGGCAGACCGTTTTTTTTAAGAAACTTGTCTTCCCTCCATTCGGTCAAACACGGCACAGCAGAAAACGATAACGGTTGCACTGAAGCCGAAACTGAACGAGCGCAAACGATGACTGTAACTTCTTCAGCATCTTTCCTGCTGCAGTGGCTGTTGTGTTTTTTTCCCCCAAATCTCAAACCCGGCTGTTGAAAGACACTTGAGAACAGTGGTGCATTTTGCAAAGGCGCGTAACGTAACATTCCGGCAGACAAATAAAAAGAAAACGGCAGGGTCAAGGCTTCACCAAAGCGACAAAAACGAAGGACAACTTTTCATACACGCTCCCGAAAATATGCTCGACTTCTTCTCGCACTGCTCGCAGGTTTCCCTTTTTGTGTCAACCCGTCTGCAATGGTTAGCATAAACCTGGAAGCTTGATTTATGTTGCATCTTTTCAAGCCGCTCCCTAGCGAAATGGTGATGCTTTTCACGTTTTTGGTTGCATGTGCATTTCGGGATGTGCATCAGTTCCAGTGGCCCTCTTTTCACTGAGTGGCTCGGCTGGAAATCATTGCCGATGCATACTGCGAACACAAAAACGAGAGCGGTTCCCCGTTTTTTTTTACTACCAACAGGACGGAACATTCTGTGACGGTGCGCTCTATGCGCTTCACCTGCCCGGTGCAATCCATACTGAATGGTACTTCAAAAAACAAGTTCTGAAAGCAGAAAACGGAACAAATCGAGAGACAGGAAGCATGAAGGTGAACATTACAACCAACCCAGTGCGGGATGCGTTCGGGTATCCTTTACTGGTAGCTTCAATGGTTGGGTACCAAGCTGGGTAAAAGTTGCACCACCGGTGGGATGTTCCGGAGGAATAAAAGGTAAAAGTTTCCATTATCACCGTATGACAAATTGGGCAGCTTTGCGCTCAAACGGGTAGATGCAGCTTTGAAGCATTTGTCAAGCACTGTCATTGACGGATTATTTAACGAGCTTTCGTTTTGTTTTTAGGGCACCGGGTGCATTTGCGTGCGCCACCGTTAAAAGTTGCCACCGTACGATTCGGAACCATTGTCGGAAGCGATTCGCGGCCCGACTTACCTATGACAGTCAGCTGGACGCGCGTATTACGCGTGGGACTTTTGTGAAAGTCCACCCGGCACCGGTAGATCCCGCTGTCGGTCGGTTTCGTCTGCAGGATCTCCAGCATGGCCGGCGTTCGGTTCGGGTAAAAGTTGGTCCGCCCGTCGAACGATGAGTTGGAGCTGCGGTGCGATCCTTCCCGTACGTCACGGGCATCAAATCTGTAAAAAAAAGAATGCGAATGAAATGAATAGTTTATGGGTGTTTGTGTGTGTGCAAAATAATGTGATAAAGCTGATACAGAAAGTTCAAAAGCAATCATGGGTTTTTTTATAAAGAAATAGCAATGGAAACACTAGCCTGTATTATATTTAGCTACGCTGCAAACGCTGATGAACGGCAACCAATTGAAGGCGAACAATCACCGCCGGCATCAAAAGCTCCAAAATTGTGTGCGATTACTTTGAAGTTATGCACGGCAAAAAGTTACTTGTACCATAGTTAGTATTCATGAAACCGTACAAGTGGATAGCAATCAACTGAAAAAGCACGTTTCATCACTTACAGCTACGAAAAAGTGGTTCGGAAGCGGCGGCGAGCGACTGTGTCGGATTATGGTGGTGGTTTCCATTCAAGAGAAATAAGAACCACTCGAAATAAAAGAAAGAAAAACACCCAACTGTAACTGTAATAGGAAAATAAAAATAGACAACCCAGCCAACTGTATCTACTGGGAAATGCTGATTAGAACGTATATGGAATCCACCGGAACGTTAAAAACATCACATCACACTAAAAAGACCCCTCAAAACCCTCCACACCAGACTGACGTACCATTCAGGAGCCCGCACTTCGGTGAATTACTTTCCCATTAAAACTTAATCAAAAACACAAATTGAAAATAATGAAAACCACGCTTCGGGTGTAATGCCTGGAAGGGAAAATGTGAAAACCACCTAGGGGAAGAGCGGGAGAGTGTATGTACCGTAAAGTGATGCTAAGAAGAACACCCAAGGAATGTGTAATGGTTGTAATATTTCCGGGAACTTTCACCAAAAATCGCATCACGCCCACGGTCCCGTGTCAATCCAAGGTGTGTGTGTGTGTGGCACGTGGCTTATCGGCAAGGCATGTTCTTTGTCAAACGCTTACGCATTCCATCACCCCTCGCCCAATGAGCAACGGGAAGGGTCGCCTCCTAATCCCGCCAAAAACGACACATCTTACTCCTGCTTATCGCTGCTTTAATGAAGGAAGGAGAAGAGCACAGCTATGGCTTTGAGTACGAAATTATGAGAGAGATTACGTTTCCGACATACGCTCATTTATCATGTAAAGGTGCAGCCAGCTCAAGTGAAGCTACCGAAGGCGAGGGAAGCAGAAACGAACGGCCAGTAATGACGCTTGTCTGCCACAATTTGGATCTTAATGATGTTCTGGGAGCTTTTTAAAAATGGCTTCAAGGGTATGGTTGATATTTTTCGCAGATATGTTTTCTCCTTACAGGGTTTCCCACGATTTATTGGCTAATTCCCATCAGTTTTTGGTGGGTTCCCATATATTTTTGGTGCGTTCCCAAGATTTTTTTATCGTTTTCCAGAATTTTTTAATCCAATTGTATTGATATCCAATCGGAAAATACCAATAAATTATGGGAACGAACCAAAAATCTATGGGATACGACCAAAAATCGTGGGAACGCACCAAAAAATCATGGGAGCTGACCAATAAATCGTGGCAAACCCTGTAAACAAGTGGATTTTTTTTTAATTCTTTGTCTAATTTAGTGGTGCAGTAATTCGGAATTTTTCAGGCAGCTCTTAATCTTCAAGCAGGAAGGTTAAATAATCAAGGTTTCACACAAATTAGAAGAGAAAGCAACATTATTGCACAAACAAGGCAAACATTTCCCAGTCAGAGTGGATGCAATTTGTGTCTTTTTCTGTGCAAGAGGCGCTTGCAAATGCCAGCGTTTTGGATACGGAATCGCGGATTGGCTCGTCTTTTTTGGCCTTGCTCGTCGAGCTGATGACCGAGGTGGAATCGAATACCGTGGGAAACGTTTATAGAGCAAGAGTGTAATCTTGCACTAACTTCGATTGGGGGTATTGCTGGCCTGAGAAACACTAGAATACGAGTGATCCGCTTGTTTGAAACTAGTGAATTGATTTCGACATCAGTTTAAGCTTTATTTATAACGGAGATGCGGTGAAAGTTGTCGCAAATTTAGCATCCCGATGTTTGTCAAATGGGGGCTTTCGCTGAGTTTGCTAGATTGGGTTTTTTCTTCTTCAATTCTACCTTACGGGTGTCTGTGTATCGCTAACATTGCATTGTGGATGCGCACTAGCTTTCTCCTGTTTATGGCCTGGGTTTAGGGAAGCTCTCAGTTTCTATCCATAAATGGGTTCTGAGTAAAACACAAATAGGTGTGCTCTGCTGGCTTAAATCTCAGCAGTTAGCAGTAAATCTGCTACAGTGGTAATATCCTGAAAGACGCTAGAATGTCGATATTTTCCAGCATATACTGTGTATTGGTAAAATAACAATTTAGAATTTCTAAAAGAAAAAACCGGTCTCGTAGTATAGTCGTCAACTCGTACGACTTAACAACATGCCCGTCACGGGTTCGATCCCCAAATATACCGTGCCGCCATACGTAGGATTGACTATCCTGCTATGGGGGGAAATCAATGAGTCACTGAAAGCCAAAGCCCACTAGTGGTACAGGCAGGCCTTGACCAACAACGGTTGTTGAGCCAAAGAAGAAGAAAAGAAAAGACTCTGTGCCATCCTTTTCTAGTGATGTATTGGCTCCAGTTCATAGAAGTGTCACCAGAACACGATACCGAGCACATTCATAAAAGGTAGAACAAGGAACGTCTTAGCTTACACTAAGCTTTAACAATTCTTGCCATTTTACATTGCTGGGATGGATTCTAGTAAATACTTCCATATTCAAGAACTTTTCATCCAGAGCAAAGGAAAATATTCCATAATCAATTGATTTGATCACATGAATATGTCACGATTGCATGATTCGT